>NW_026067999.1:4170921-4464935 GCF_014885135.2 Alexandromys fortis
GCAGGTTAAGATCCTCCCTGGTAAGCCAGCTCGTGGGCTACACAGAATATTAGAAATGGGTTAGAACAATATGTAAGAGCTAGCCAATAAGAAACTGGACCTAGCCGGGCCAGGCAGTGTTTGAAAGAATACAGTTTCCGTGTAATTATTTTGGGCATAAGCTAGCCATGCGGGCGGCGGGGTGCTGGGCACGCAGCCCCGCCGCTCCTATTTCAACATGCTAAGCTACATTGGCCATGTTGTGATCATTAACAAGACTTCCCTCTACCTGGGCTGCTTTGGTCATTCATAGCTAATGGATTATAAATATCTGTCATCATTTGGAAGGGTTGTTTACAAATTATTATTGCTTAGGGTAAAACAAACAAACATAAAACTACTGTTAGTCTCAGTTGAATCATGCTGGTAGAGGTTTTTATGTGTTGGTGCAATTTTAGAGTTATTTTTTGTTATGGTACATGCATATTTCTGTTCTTGTTTAAAATACTGCAGGCATACAATATATTCTGGACTACTGAGGAAAAGCACAACGAAGACTTTGGTAAAAGTTTTTTTGTTGTTTGAAAAGTGAGAGAGAAGACAGGAGACTGAAATAATAAAAAGAGGAAACAGGGAAGAAAAATTTGTCTGAAGCAAAAGTATCTGAGGAATCGGAGGAACAGACTGAAGGTATGTAAAAAGTTATAAAAGGCCGGAGGGGATGTGAACTATGTTTGCTTTGGTTACTCAAACCTGCAAATACTGAATTTAAACAGAAACCATAAAATAAGTTAAAAATTTGACCATATTAGATTAATCCTGGTTGGAAAGTTTTGTTGCAAGCATGGTGCTGAAACAGAAAAGGGTTGGATATTTTTGCTGTCTCTGTTGCCAACAGAATCCAGTCACCATCCACTACTGCCATGGCTTCATTTATGGTCAGGGCTCAGGATTTATCTCTGAGCTCTGGTCTCTGGATCTGGATTAGCAGGAGTTCAAACGTCTTTTTGATGTAGATAACGTTAAAACTGTTTTACGCTGTTCTTTATTGGAAAGCTGGCTCTAGAGTTGGATTATGGCTCTTCCTTCACTAGATACAGGAATCCTTATTTGAAAGCTTCCTCTGTGTCGCTCTGTCAGTCTGAGCACCTGACACAGTGACAGGGAGAAGAAAACAAACAGACCACCGAAAAATTGGACTTGGTTTATATGAACATTGTGTACCTTGAGATTTATAAATTTACATTTTTGGATATGGTTAAAATGTGTTAAAATTAAAACTAGTAACCCTGGGAATTGATAATTTAAAATCTATGCATGGATAATTTTAAAGGAACCACATGACATGATTCAATTTTGGATTGTAATCATTTTTAGTTAGCCACATGTCTGGTTGCCATCTTTGCTAAGGTTAGAAAAGATGATGTCATATGATTTCAGCATCATCTTGATTAAAGGTGAACATGATAAATGGGCCTACTAAGGAGGCAGCAACAGGTCTCCAAATTATTTTGGATTGGGGTGGATTTTTGCATAATTTGTGTACTGTCATAAAACAAGTTTTATAAAAGATAAGATTAAAAACAATACTTGCTTAGTAAGATATTGAAAGACTTTGGGGCACCTCAGCATTACTGCACCCCATTCCTGGGAACCAAGACCCTGGTAACCAACCACATGTGCACTGAAGCTACGAGTACTATCCATCCCCTTTGTAGTTTTTCTTCAATAGACCCAGACCCTGGAACTGGGGTGAGACAACCTGCAGATAGCCTGCAGGTGTTCCTCCTTGTTTAACCAACCCAGCATCCACCATAGCGTTGATCAATTAGAGTTAGCTGACCATTGAATGAACTAGTCCAAAATAGTTGACAAATGATTTCTGAACTCTCCCTTTTGATTCTGTACTACCCCCTTGATTCTGTCGTTTTCTCCTTTAAAAGAGCCTGTAATAGACAAAGCAGAGGTCCTTCTCCTCTCCAGGCTGAGGGACCTCTACCGTGGAAACAAAATAAAAATTCCTCTTGCTATTGCATCAACCACAGTGAGAGTGTCTCTTGGGGTGACCTCCTTCTTGATGGGGCTTTGGGGCCCAACAATATTAAAGCTACACCTCAATGTTTTTATACATAAGAATGTACCTTGCTCTGGAAGCTAAACTTTGTACTTTAAAAGTCACCCAGGTGATAATGGTTTAAAGACATGAGGGAGTCATGGGAAATAGCTGAGGGTTGCAAATGTATGGCAGAGCTAGAGTTCCTAAGATAGTCTAGTTGCAATCATGGACCTTAACAGTTTTGGAATTGCGAGTACCAGGTGATAGTCACCAGAAGCATCAGCCACAATGAAATAGATCAAGCTGAGCTCTAGAAGCCTGGCTATGTATATGCTGCCGAGGGTGGGTGATGTGGGATTCTTCTTTATATGCTGTAAATATGTTTTATTACCATTGGTTAATAATGAAGCTTCTTCAGCCTATGGTAGAGCAGAATAAAGCTGGGCAAAAAAATCCAAACAGATATATAGAGAGAGTAGGTGGAGCCAAAGAGATGCCAAGTAGCTGCCAAAGGAGACAGATACTGGACCCTTACCAGTAAGTGACAGCCTCAAGTCAATACACAGATTAATAGAAATGGGTTAATTTAAGATATAAGAGTTAGTTAATAAGAATCCTGAGCTAATAGGCCAAGCAGTGTTGTAATTAATATAGTTTCTGTGTGATTAATTATTCAGGTTTGGGCATCCAGAAAATGAACATGTAGTCTCTGTTTACATGTAGGACCAAAGAGATGATCAAAACCTTTAAAAAAAGAACCAAATGGATTATAAATAAAACCTTTATATTAGAGCTTATATTTAATATATACAAATTATGGTTATGTCATGTTTTTCCCTCTTGAAATAAAAAGCATAATTTATTTTTGATACTGTAGGAAGACATGTCAGAGGTTTTAATTTTTTTAAGAAAAAAATTCTAGAACTTTACAGAATTTAAAAAACTACATAATTTTATTTTTAAACTTTTTTTACATTTTATTGATTTTATTAAGCTATACATTTTTTCTCTGCTCCCCTCCCTTTTTCTCTCCTCCCCTTCTACCCTTTCCCATGGTCCCCATGCTCCTGATTTACTTAGGAGATCTTGTCTTTTTCTATTTCCAATGTAGATTAGATCCATGTATGTCTCTCTTACTGTCCTCATTGTTGTCTAGGTTCTCTGGGATTGTGATTTGTAGGCTGGTTTTCTTGGCTTTATGTTCAAAAACTACTTATGAGTGAGTACTAATGATAATTGTCTTTCTGTGTCTGGGTTACCTCACTAAATATGTTTTCTAAACCCATCTATTTACCTGCAAATTTCAAGATATCGTTATTTTTTTCTGCTGTGTAGTACTTCATTGTGCACATGTACCACATTTTCATTATCCATTTTTCCATCAAGGTGCATTTAGGTTGTTTCCATGTTCTGGCTATGACAAACAATCCTGCCATGAATATAGTTGAGGACATGTCCTTGAAATATGATTGAACACCCAAAAGAGGTATTGCCGAGTCTTGAGGAAAGTTGTTTTCTAATTTTCTGAGAAATTGCCACACTGACCACCTTGCACTCACACTAGCATTGCAGGAGTGTTTTCTTTATCCCACATTCTCTCCAGCGTAAGTTGTCATCAGTGTTTTGATCTTGGTCATTCTTACCAATGTAAGATGGAATCTCAGAGTTGTTTTGATTTGCATTTCTCTGATGGCTAAGGATGTTGAGCATTTCCTTAAGTGTCTTTCAGCCCTTTTAGATTCCTCTGCTGGGATTTCTCTATTTAAGTCTGTACTCCACTTTTTATTGGATTATTTGTTCTTTTGGTAACCAATTTCTTGAGTCTACATATTTTTAAGAAATAGTTTTTAAAATATTTAAATTTATAAGGCTATGTTTATAAAATGTTTTGTATCGCTAATATTTAAACTTAAAATAAAAGGCTAAAAATTAGGGTCATGCCATAAGCCTCAAATAATACCCCAAAACTGGAATGTTCATTTATTATGATACATCAAGACAATGACCTAAGCAGTCTCACAAAGGGCTTAAAACAGCTTCTCAGCCCATTGAGTCTTAATTGATCCTTTGGCATCTAATAACCTAAAACCACTTGCATGTCCTATGTTTGCATTGAGATTCATTATAATGATAAAACCGCAGTTGTAAAATAGCAGTGGGAAAAATTTTATAATGGGGGATCATCACAACATGGGGGAACTATATTAAAAGTTCAAAACATTTTTAAAAATGGAGAGCCAATGACTTTGAAAATGTCTCTCCTTACTCAAAGCCTATTCAGGCTTAAGAATGTATGTTTATCCTTTTTGTCTTTCCTAACTTTGTTAAGCATAAGCTATTTGGATAAATTGGGTCATATAAAAGTTTTATTTTGATAGTAGAAGAGTTTCAATTCAAGATCATTATTTTTAAGGCTAAACCTGACAGGAATGGAATACAAAGTCCTAGTCTCATGAAAGCTACTAATTTATTGTAGACTGTTAAGAAACATAAGTATAGTTGGTAATCTTTATAAATGATCAAGATCTTTTATTGTATTCATGCTAAGTACTGTTAAATTAATTACATGGATAAGCCTTAATTAGTCCCCTGTAATTTCAAAGTTAAGCTTAAAACAATAGCTAGCAATGAAGTTTGTCTACTCTGATATACCTGGGAAGTTCTCAAATATGTCAGAGATCTGCTGAATATGGTATGTAAAATGTTGATTAAAAAACTTGTATTTCAGTCAGAGATTCCCAGATTATAGGAGTGACCCAAGGTATCCAATAAAGAGTATGGGGCATCATGATATTTCTACCTGGATTATGGCAATACTGGCCACTGGGCAAGATGCCCCAGTACAGTCTCTGCTGCCAGGACCCATCCTAGACTATGGAGAAGCAGCAGAACACTGGAGAATATATTGCAACACTTTTGCCTAGAAATAATGAGGTTGGTCTTCGCCATGTACTTCCTACACAGAAAAATCTCTGGCCTTATGTACCTGGCAAAGACTGGTGCTGTTCTGATACTCCTGCCTCCAACACTATGGAGACCTGAGTATGGACTGGTCTGTAGTAAGGAGAGAGGCCGCTTGTTGGTTCCCAGCTGCTTAGCCCTGAAATAATCACACAGAAACCATATTATTTAAATCACTGCTTGGCCCATCAGCTCTAACTCCTTATTGGCTAACTCTTACATGGTAATTTAACACATTTCCATTAATCTGTGTATTGCTACATGGCATTGGCTTTCTGGGTAAAGTTCCCAGCATCTGTCTCCAGCAGCTCCATGGCTTCTCGCCTGCTCTGCCCTTCTCTCTCCCAGCATTCAGTCTAGCTTTCCCTACCTAGTCTGTTCTTCCCTGCTGTAGGTTCAAAGCATTTTTTTTATTTATTAACCAATAAAAGCAACACAAAGACAGAAGGCCCTCCCACACAACTGGTCTCTGTCATTTCTAATAAAATTGGAAGCTGTTTAGGCTACACTTTGGTATAATTTGTCCTTCTCAGAATTCTGATACTGTTTTACGATTAGACTAATGGTAACTTTGTCAGCTCAAAAGCAGAAATTAAGGCTTCAGTTGCCTTCTCAGCTCTCTATGTAAGATATAAAAGTTTAAGTAAGTCATAAAGGTTTTAAAGATGTGTCTAAAAATAATTTTTAAAAAGATCTAAATATATAAAAGCTCAGAAAATGATTTAAGATATAAATACAGGTTACAAAGATATAAATAGATAATTAAGGTATAAAAATGTTTTAGACTTATCTCTAATTCTATGGCATAGTTCTAATAAGTTGGTGCAATAATGACTATTTACTGTTTGAGTCACAAGCTCAATATTTTAGAATTATTTTGGTTGTCATCTAGGTATACACTTTAAAGTGCTTCTCATCAGGCCAAAGACATCTCTGTCCAATCCATGCCTGGCTTTCTGGACAGGAGAAAACGATGCATGCTTTTAACTCAAATCTATAATTTTTGCTATTTCCCAGGTACCTGTTACTTGCTTTCTCTATGATATGGATTTCAGTACCAATTGGTAATCCTAATGCATCTAAACCTTTTAAGACTCTTTCTGTAAACTAAAAAAAAATCTGGTAAACTTCAGAGGATCTGGGAAGTCATAAAACTTAGATCCACTTCACACAGGTCAAAAGGACTCGAGATAAGTACAACTTGTTTTTTATTCCTGGTCTTGGGACTTCTCAATGATAGGCATCTCTGTTGATTTCACTTCCTAGCTATTTTGAATACAGAAACAATCAATGTGGATGTGCAAGTATCTCTATAAATTTAGGTATATGCCTGGAATAGTAGAGATGGGTTATATGATAGTTCTAGTTTTTAAAGAAACCCACAGACTGGTTTTCATAGTGACTGCACTGGTTTACTCTCCCAGCAAGAATGTATTACAGTTCTACTTTCTCTCATCCATGCTAGAATTGGTTGTTGTTTGTACCCCTAACTAGTATGGGATGGAATCTTAAAGTGGTTTTAATCTGTATTTCATTGATAATGAAGAGTGTTGAACACTTTTTAAAGTACTTACTGTTTATTCGTAGTTCTTCTTTTGAGACCCTTTTTGTTTCAGTTTCATGGACAACCTTTAATTGTGTTGCTTGTCTTCTTGATGCTCTGTATTTTAGTTCCTTATATAGTCTAGACATTAACTTTCTGATGCATCCCCTATAGCTTTCAAGTGTGAAATATTTCAGTATCCTCTGTACAGCTGACCCAGTGACCATAAAACTGCTTTAATTCATTTTGTCACTAACTTTTTATTTCTCTTTTAATTATAATAGATAATTTTGTTAGGTATAATAGTCTGTGCTGATTGCTGCACTATTTTTAAACATGAAATGCATGTTTCCTAACCCTTGTAGCTTTAAATTTTTATGTCAAATAATAATTTATTGTTTTGATGGGCTTGAATTTATGATTTCATCCTTCTATGTTGCAGAATTCAATACCTTTACTTTGTCTGCGTTTTTAGTGTTTTAGCTATGTTTTGTTTGATGACTTTCTTTATGGTCCAGTCTATTTGATGTTCCATAGGTCTCTTATACTTGTATGAGCATCTAAAAATAAACCACATTATGTTCCTCCCTGCTACTTCCTGTCAACTGTTGCTAACCCCACCTCTCTGATTACATTCATTTTATTTAATTAGCAGAAATATAACACATTTTTACATAGTTAAACAAATGTAGCAGAAACAAATGTAACACATCTTTGCATATTTAAATAAATATTCTACCACATATGTATGTACCTTTTTTTAACACTGATGGCAACTAATATGGAGAGGTTGTGTGGAAAAGGGAACGCTTCTGCATTGCTCATGGGAGTGCAAGCTGGTACAGCCCCTTTGGATGTCAGTATGGCAATTTCTCAAAAAATTAGGAAACAACCTTCCTCAAGACCACTTTTGGGTATATATCCAAAGGATGCCCAATTGTGCCACAAGAACATGTGCTCAACTATGTTCATAGCAGCATTGTTTGTCATAGCCAGAACATGGAAACAACCTAAATGCCCCTCAACCGAAGAATGCATAAGAAAAATGTGGTACATTTACACAATGGAGAACTACACAGCAGAAAAAAATAACATCTTGAATTTTGCAGGAAAATGGATAGAGCTAGAAAACATCATTTTGAGTGAGGTAACTCAGAAAGACAATTATCACATAGACTCACTCATAAATGTGCTTTTTAAACATAAAGCAAAAAAAAAAACAAGCCCACAAATCACAATCTCAGAGAACCTAGACAACAATGAGGACCCTAAGAGAGACATAAATACATCTAATCTACATGGGAAGTAGAAAGTAGAAAAATACAAGATCTCCTGAGTAAATTGGGAGCATGGGGACCTTGGGGGAGGGGTGAAGGGGGAGGGGAGAGGCAGGAGGGAGCAGAGAAAAAAATGTAGAGCTCAATAAAAATCAATAAAATTAAAAAAAAATGTTGACCCTCTGTTTGGATTTCCTGCCTGGCTTTACTCTGCTAAACCATCAGCCAAAACAGTTTTATTCATTAGTCAATAAAAACAACACATATACAGAAGGGCATTCCACATCAACCAAGAATGGGTGATCACAAACTAAGCAGCCACCTTTTTTGTTGTTATAAAAGTGAATTTAACACATAGAGTCAACAGGATTGATCCCAGCTTTCTTGAGCCAGCAGCTTCTTTAGGTTCACAGGGTAAATCTCTTTAAAACCACCATGCCAACTCCTTTCTGGAATAAATATAACTGATGGGGAACTTCCTTCAGCCAACGGTCTTTGAGAGGCTGGACCAAGTTAGGCCTAGCCAATGGTACCAAACAAAGCACAGGCCTGCCCCCTCACTTTTCTGCCTTGCTCTATTCTGTGCTACAATAGGCTCAAAGCCGCTTCTTTATTAACAGCATACATAGGGTAATCCCACATCACTTCCCCTTTTCTGTTTAAATAATAAGGAAGGTTTTAACTATAACATAGAAAAATTACATACAACAAGAGTTATCAAACAAGAATTATAATTACAACATTTATATCTACTTTATCTTTTATCATAACTAAGAAAACTATAATTATAACTATTCTTCAACTCCATCAAAGACTCCAGAAGGAAGACTCCTAAGGAAATAGGAAGTGCATTGTAAGCAACTTCTAAAACTCTAGAATTGAGAGACATCTAGCTGCCTGGATAGTCACCCAAAATTCTTCTGTGCCGTTGAAGCATCCATCTTCAGCCTACAGGCCCATAGTATTTGGCAGACTTTTCCATGAAGCAAGAAATCTGAAACACTATCTTGCCTCTATTGGCAATTTGTCAGTCAACTTGTGTCCTGCAGAATTTCTGGCAGATTTTCATGAAGCAGGAACTCCAAAGGACCATCTTACCTTTAGGCAAGTTCAGGAGTCATTTTTCTGTGGGTCCTGTATGTCCAGTTGATACAGTATAACATCAAGCAGTCCAGACAAAAGTAGTTTCTTGCCCAAATGGTTAGCAAACTCTATTAGGAGCCTATTCTATGCCCATCTTCCTCTTGAAGTAATTGGTGCTGCCAGGAGCAGATGTGTCTCATTTTCATGAAAAGACCTAAATTCTTAAAACAGATAGGGTAAGGTGGGAATTCCAAGCAGACAGAGGAGGAGAGTGTAGGTGGTGTCAAAGAAAAGCAAAGACAGATGCCAGGCACCAGATGGAACCTTACCGGTAGGCCAAAACCACATGGCAATATAGAGATTAATAGAAATGAGTTAATTTAAGATATAAGAGCTAGCCAATAAGAAGTGTGAGATAATAGGCCAAGCAGTATAGTAATAATATAGCTTCAGTGTGATTATTTTGGGTCTGGGAGGCCAGGAACAAACAGCCTCTAAAAACATATAGCTCCCAATTACCTAACTACAGAAGACAGGCTCCGGGGACAAAATTGGTCTGTAGCTTCTGCTCATTTGTTATATCACACCATGGTTCCTTGCTGTCCTCTTCCTAGGCAGACCATTATTAAGCAAAGGGCTACAAAAAACAATAATCACTCCTTCTCAACTCTCCTGGTACAAAGAGCCATCCCTCAATGTGGAACAAGGGTACACACCTCCAGAGTTGTTATTCTGATTACATTCTGTGAACAGATTGGGTGCAAAGGATAAAATATTAAGATGAAAATAGAACCCACAGTTCCCCACCTAGATGTAGTCAGTGTGACAGGTTTTGGCAAAGGGTACAGGAGGCATGAAGAGGCAGGAAAGGTGTTCCAGCTCCCTGACCCTACCATATGTGTTCAGAATTTATTTTGGGTATAACTCCTAAATCTCTTTCTGGATCAGTACAATACAGAAATGATGTGACTTCTTTTTCCACAAAAAAGAAAGAAGAGTGCTAACTGCTCTTCTAGAGGACTTGAATTTGATTACTTGAATCCACCTAGTTTACAACTATCCATAACTCCATTCAGGGGATCCAATACCTGTTTCTGGCCTTTGAGGGCACCAGACACATATTCACTGTACATGCATGCAAATAAAGCACTCATACACATAAAATAAAAAAATAATGCATACACAAAAATGAGTAAGTAATATAAATAAAGTTCACCTATATTGAGAGATTCAATTTCCTCTACCTTGCTTCTAAAACTACTTGTTTCACTTTCCAGAAATTTGATTGTGTATTACCTGTTCATTCTCATTATCTTCCCTTCAATTTTGCTGCACAGTAACATCTGCAAGCCCTTCTTGTTTCTCTTTCTAATTTTATATGTCAGATTCTCTAAAAAATCTTTGAATAGAACAAAAAGTTTATCAGGATTTCCATTGTGTTTCTGTTGAGTCTACAAACCAATTTGAAAGAGTATGATGTATGTGGTATACTTTGACTTTCTAACAATAAACTTTGTTAAATTAGAAAGCTTTAAATTCCCTGAATTAATTCCCCCAAATAGTCCATAATTATGTTTTATAACTTTTACTTTCAGACTTCATGGCTTGCTTCTGACTTCAGATTTGTAATCTATTCCAGAAGTCATGACCTATGCTGTACCAAGTTTTACATGAGTTACTGGGATCTGACATCAGGTCATCAATCTGGCACAGCTATCTCCCTAGCTATAGAACTGTTTTCTTTTATTGTATATGTTTATTACTACTGTTATAATCAATTAAGAGACTATTTTCCTCATATGACATTTGTCATATCTTGACAAAAAGAGTGGCATCTGGTTTGGCACCATATGTCAAGTTAGATCTGCAGAGAAAGTGAAGCAATAGCCACAAGATAGAAAATATAGACAGGAAAGCCTATTACAAGGGCATATTTACATAATGACACTACTTAAAGATTAGAATCCTGATTGGCTTCAGTTGTCCAGGAAAAATATATTTACATCAATATTTATTTTAGTAACAACTTGCATAGTACTTACTATATAACAGGTACCAATCTACAACATATATTGTTTCATTTGATCTTTTCAATAATTCTATTTAGTAGGCACTGTTGTTTTCTTTGTAGTTTAGAAAATTGAAGCACAAAGAGTATGATCAGCAAGCATAAGGACACCAATGATTCAGCCAAAGTCTAGCATTCACACCAGTGAGAATAAAGGAAGGTGTCTTAGCTGGGGTTTCTCTTGCTATTCTAAGCTTATGCTTTTTTTTGCCATTGTTCATCATTGAACAGGAATTCAAACAGGGCAGAAACCTGGAGGCAAGAGTTGATGCAGAGGCCATGCTTACTGGCTTGATTCCCATGATGCCAAGCCTGCTTTCTTAGGGAAACAAAGATTACCAGCCCTGCCTGAAACCACTGACAATGGGTCTCTTCCATCAATCACTCATTAAGAAAATGCCCTCCAGGCCTGCCTACAGCTGTATCTTAGGAAGACATTTTCTCAGTTGAGGTTCCCTCCTCTCAGATGCCTGTAGTTTGTGTCAAGTTGACAAGAAACTTGCCAGCACAGAAGGCCAAATTGTTTTCACAAAGCTACTAATATTGGTCTCATCAAATCTGAGAAAATGATATAAAATAGTGTAACCAAGTGTAAAATACAGAGACAGATGTAAAGATTTTGAGGACCAAAGGTAAAGAGAGTCATGTTGCAGTGAGTGAATAAAACAATAAATTCTACATGGTGTGTATAAGACAACTATAAAAGGAAATAACATTTAGGCTGGATCTTAAGAATGAGTAAGACATGGATGACTTATGGGAAAGGATGGAATTTGTTCATTCAAATCAGTCCTTGAATGGATGAAAATGTGTCCCTGACTTACCATGCTTCAAAACTTAGATTCTCTTATTTTACTGTAGTATAAAAGTGATATGTGCTTAGTCAAAACCATACTGCAAGTTTTAATTTGATTTTCTTCTCAGGCTAGCCAAGGGAAGTTTGAACTTCTTTTGCTGAAATAAGTAGCAGCTTCAGCTTTTAGCCAGCCTTGCAATCACATGGGGAAAACACTCAATACTCTACGGTGAGCTAGGCTCCTAAGTTATACAGTAGGTAGGATATTTTTGACTTAAAATGAGTTTATCGGGACCTAGCTCCATTGTAAGACAAGGAGTATCTTTATACTAAGGGCTTAAAATGGTACACCTGGCTACATGTATTGAGTGCATTCCTAAAATCTCGCTTGGTTGCCCATGGCCATATTATAGAATCTAAATGTGACTAGAGAGAGAAATGCATTTCATTTCTAAGACTGACCCATGAAGTATCCTTATCTGATTCTCTGTGTTACCTCTCCCTTACCTATCAGTGGGGTGCAAAAGATTTGGCAGAGATGTTTAAACATGGAAGAAATGACAGATCCGCATTTGAAAGAAACTTGGTATTATTGTTTGAAAATGAAGTGCTCCCTATAGGCGCATGTGTTTGCATATTTGATCTCCACCTGCTGGCACTATTTTGGAAGGTTGTAGATCCTTTATAAAGTAGAGCCCAGATGGAGAAAGTGGATTACTGAAGGGTGGGCCTTGAGGTTTTATGACTCAACCATTCTTTTTGTTTGCATTCTGCTTCCTGTTGAAGACACAAACGTGATCTTATGCCTCATGTTCCTGTTGCCATGTCTTCCTCACCATAATTGATGGTATTTTCTTAAATTATAAAGCAGAATAAACCCTTTATTCCTTAGGTTTCTTATTACTTTGTAACAACAAGAAAGAAAGTAGCGAATATACTTGGATCTCTGTTTCATCCTGTGGAGAGTTGACTATTCATAAACCTGCATGATATTTTGTATAATTAGAACAAATAATTAGATTGGGCAAAATCACTAAGATTTTGACATTTATTCCAGTAGCTGTATTTTTATACTAATTCAAATAATATAGTCTCAATATAAGGACTTATCCACCTACTGTCCTGTGGGTCAAGAGCTTATCAGTTATAGAAATGAAATGTAAAGTTACTTTATAAAAGATATAAAAAGAAACACATGCTGCTAGCATGAGTTGTGGGCCAGACCAGAATCCAATGCAGTGGATAAGTGTGTGAAGAGAAAGGCAAGAGAGGAGAAGCAAATAATACAGCAAAAGGGTTGAAATTAAAGCTGGTATTGACAAGTCATTACCTGTAATCTTCACCCAGCCCTTCATTCTTGTGAGAAAAATTTAGATCAAAACACATTGATGTTCCCCCATTTCATATAATCTGCTGCTACTTTCCTATTACAATAACAGAGTAATTGTTTGCATTAGCGACTATTTGAGCAGCAAAGCTGGAAATATTAGTTTGCTTCACTTCTAGAAAAAGTTTGATGTGAGAAAAAAAGAACATGTAAGAGACTGAAGAGATTTCTTAGCCATTAAGAGCCTACTGCTCAGCTGGACGGTGGTGGCGCAGGCCTTTAATCCCAGCACTTGAGAGGCAGAGGCAGGCGGATCTCTGTGAGCTCGAGGCCAGCCAGGTCATTAAAATGCTAGTTCCAGGATAGCCAGGGCTGTTACACAGAGAAACCTTGTAAGAGACTACTATTCTTGCAGAAGACCCAAATTCACTTCCCAACACCCAGTGGGCAACTCACATATACCTGAAAAGGCAGTTGCAATGTATCTGATACCTCAGACCTGCTTGGGCACCCACACACATGTGGTGTAAACACACATACACACACATACCACAAACACTATATATTCAGTCATGTATCTGTGTATATAAATATACAATTATACACAATTATAAATGTGTATATAATATATATAAAGCATATATATATAAATTATCTATACATATATGCCTACTTTTAAACAAATATAAGAAAAAGAACATATGTTTTCTTTGTACTTGCCAAGAAATCTGTGTTTGCAGTTTTCATCCATAGCATGTCAGTTGCATATTTGTAAGTAGTTTTCTCTTCAACACAAAATTAAATTACTTTTTCCTAGACTTCATGGCATGCTGACAATCTCACCAGGTCTTTATAGTGTCTTATTTTTTGTTTTGTTTTGAGAATGGATCTAATGAAAGTGAAGCTAGCTCCAACTCATTATGTAGCTGAGGATGGTCTTAAACTTTTGATCCTCTTACCTCCATCTCCAGAATGCTGGGATTACACGTGTTTTCCAACATGCCCAGCTCTATGTAGTGCTGGGGATTGAACCCAGAATTTTCTGCATGCCAGGCAAGTACTTTATCAACTGACCTTTCCTCAGCACCCATAGAGCAATTGCCCAAATTTCACTGAGGTTATTAGCCCCTGCCAGTCCGTTGTTTACTTTCCTCCATTGTCTTCAAGTTATTGCTTCAAGTATTGGGTTCTGCCAATTCACCACACTCATGAATGATATAAGCTTTTAGCAATTTAAGAGCTTCTCAACAAATATATTCTGTGACAAGAGACAGTTATTTCCCTTAGTAATAGCTTTCCTCACATTCTTTCTCCACATTGCTTCAAAAGCAGCTATTTCCTAACATAGAAAAGAAAAATCTAAGGAAAGGTTCTTCGTGTTCTATTATCTTCAAAGTTGGGATACTGTATATCTCAAGTTATCTTAATCTCTTGGTATGGGTACATAGGGATTTGAAAAGTTATATAAATGGCTTAGTAGTTGCTATATCTACCTCGCTGTTGATATAAATATAGAATCAAATTTGTGATATATTAATATGACTAGTGTTTAGAAGAAAGTGGCAGACATGTAAGCTTTGTGAGAGTATTGTGTAGGGGGGGGGAATAAATGAAGAAAGAGGAATTGAGAGATTTGTCTTTAACTAGTCCCCATCTCTCATCCCATCTGTCACTTTTAGTATTTTTGAATGCCTGTTTCTTTTATGATGGAAGGAGAAATAGATATGAATCTAAGTTGATGATACACGCACACACAGACAAATAAGCACACAGGCACATATTGATCAAGTAATCTCTGCAGTATGGTTTTCTCTGACACTTATAAAATATTTTATTCTCTTGTATTTGTCAGGGTTCTCTAGAGAAAAGGGAATTATAGAATTTATCTCTCTTCACACACACATATACCTATACATTATGCACATATAATATATGTGTATATATATATGGAATTTATTAGAATGACTTAAAGGCTGTGGTCCAGCTAATACAAAAATGGCTGGCTATTCAGAAGTTCCTCAGTTGAGGATGTCTCAGCTGGTCTTTAGTGGACACTGAAATTCTAAAGTAGTAAGTATCAATGCTAGTGAAGGAATGGATGTGTTAGCAAAGTGAGAGAAAGCAGACAACGAGCAAAAACTCCCTTCTTCCATGTCCTTATTTAGGCTTCCAGCAGGTGTGTCTTCCCACTTCAAGATCAAAAGCATTATTCTTCTTACCTCAAAGGTCCAGACTACAAATGGATTCACCCACTTCAAGCCAAGCAAAAATTCTCACTGGTATGCCCTCTGTTTCTGGATTGTAGCTAATTTGAGATGTAGTCAAGTTGACAACCAAGAATAGCAATCATAAGTCTACCCCTTGTCAACTTGACACACAATCATATCTCCTTATGTCATGATTAATTTCCAAATGAAAATAATAACCAGGTCATAATAATACCTAAACATAATATAACTGTCCTTCATACAACTGCAAACACATTATAAATTTAGAACAGGAGGCAATATCATTTGGAGAACATTCTTTTGGCTCTCTCTTTTTTTTAAATTAATTTTATATACCCAACCATAGTTCCCCCTCCCTCCTCTCCTCCTACTTCTCACACCTCCCCCACCCCCATCCTCTTCTCAGAGAGGGTAAGGCCTCCCATGAGGAATCAACTAAGTCTAGCATATCAAGTTGAGGCAGGACCAAGTCCATCCTTACTGCATCAAGTCTGTGCAAAGCATTCCACCATAGAAAATGGGCTCCAAAAAGCCATTTCATGCATCAGGGATAAATCCTGGTCCCATTGTCAGGATCCCACTGCCAGTGGTACCACAAATAGATCAAGCTACACAACTGTCACCCACATTCAGGCACAATTCAGTCCCATGAAGTCTCCCCAGCTTTCAGTTCAGAGTCCAGTAGCTTGGGTCAGCTCTCTCTCTGGTTTTCCCTATCATGAGCCCCATCCCCCCCACATTGCTCATATAATCCCTCCTCCTTCTCTTCAACTGGACTCTAAGAGCTCTGTCCAGTACTTGGCTGTGGATCTCTGCATCTGCGTCCATCAGTCGATATGGAGGTTTCTCAGAAAACTGGAAATCAATCTACCTCAAGATCCAGCATTATCACTCTTGGGCATATATACCCAAAGATGCTCAATCATACCACAAGGACATTTGCTCAACTATGTTTATAGCAGCAATATTCCTAATTGCCAGAACCTGGAAACAACCTAGATACCCCTCAACTGAAGAATGAATAAAGAAAATGTGGTACATTTACACAATGGAGTATTACTCAGCTGTGGAAAAAATAACATCATGAAATTTTCAGGCAAATGTATGGAACTAGAAGAAATCATCTGAGTGAGAAAACCCAGAAAGACAAGTGCAGCATGATTCTCTTATAAATGGATACTAGATGTAAAACAAAAGATAGCTACAATCCTCAGCCCCAGAGAAGTTGGTAACAAGGAGGACCCTAAAAGGGACATGCATGGATTGCTCTAGAAAGGGTAAATAGATAAGTTTTCCTAGGTAAACTGTATGTATGGAAGAAAGGGAATGGGCTGGGGGTGAGAACATGAGGGGGAAAAATGGCCAAGTAGGGGGAGAGACTGAGAGTGAGAACAAGAACTGAGACCAAGAGTGAAAGAGATATCTTGATAAAGGGAGACATTATAGGATTAGGGAGAAACCTGGTGCTAGGGAAATTCCCAGGAATCCACAAGGATGACCCCAGCTAAGACTCCCAGCAATAGTGGAGAGTGTGCCTGAATTGGCCTTCTCCTGTAATCAGATTGGTGACCATCCTAATTGTCATCATAGAACCTTCATTCCATAACTGATTGTGGGACATTCTTTTAGTGTCTCAAATATAAATATGATAACCACTGACATACTCTTAATTGATGTTACAAGACATGATAAAGAACTTGGAAGAAAAAAACATAAATATCTATACAATGTATTCTTAACAAAATATAAAAGAAATACTCATGCCAACTACAATCCTTTCTGCAATGGTTATGTGGCCTTAGCTGTTATTTATAACTATCTTCCTCTGCTATCCATTTTGTATTTCCTCCACCCTTGGCAAGCACTTCAGCAGCTCTTGGCTCTTTTCTTGGAGGAGCGGCCCATACTTTTATTCCTGATGGGTCTGTGCCCTTCGTCATCCTGCTTGGATTAGGCTTTTGTAGTTTCCCATTGACTTTAATCACAGGACATGATAGTAACAAGAGACACTCTAAAGGATTCCCCTGTACTCCAGACACAATTCTTCTTACATCTATTGTAAAGAAGCAATCTAATTTCCCCATGGTAACCTGGATCTATCACCCCTCATAACACCGCTATTACTTTCTTAGCCTGCTGGTTTAAGAACATTAGAAGCCCAAAATATACAGAGGAACTCTGAGCTTCCAGTTCAATGGAATGCTTGGTGTGGCTCTTAGCAGGAACATTTTCCCCTCTGGAACCAAAACTTCTAGACCTGCAGAACTTAATGTTGCAGGAACAGAAAGCAATGACTTTCCTAGTGAGTTACTAGGGGTGGGAGTAAGTAGAGTTACTCCCTTTTCCACCCCTTGATTCCTGGACTCATGGATCCTGGTTATGAGAGAACCCATACCATATATTAGATACTGATTCAAAGCATATACTGCTTTCTGGAGACCCATGCCCCAGCCCTCCACACTGCTGCCACCTAATTGGCATTGTAACCATGTCTTCGAAAGTCTTTTCCATCTTTGTATTGGGCTAGCTGTTTCAGGATGGTGGGAAACATGGTAAGACTAGTGAATTTTATGATCCTAGGCCCACTGTCACGCTTCTCTATCTGTGAAATGACTTCCTTCGTCAGAAGCAATACTGTGTGAATACCATGTTTGTGGATCAGGCATTCTTTAAGTTTCTGGATGGTGGTTTTGACGGAAGCATTATATATATATGTGGGAAAGTCAAATCTATAAACAGAAGTATCTACTCCAGTAACGGCAAAGTGTCCTTTTCACAGAGAAAGTGGTCCAATGCAGTCAAGTTGACAAACAAGAATAAGCATCCTACCTCTCTTTTCACCTCAGTCTGCTGTTGAGGAAAACACAAAGGAATCATTTTTGTCTTTAGTTAGAGAGAGCCAACCTTTAGGAAAACTATTCCAATAGACTTACGGTTTTAATTTACATTATTTTATCATAATTTTGTCTCACATGTACATGCATAAAATGTCAACAAATTTGACCTACAAAATGCTTTCCAGAAGCCAGGAATTTTTTATAAGGACTTTAGTGAATAAGCTTACTTATTATCCCCCAAATCCCTGTAGGGTTAAAAAATAAAAAAATAAAAGGTTTCACTTCTATTTTAAGGACTTCAGTTTTCAAAGAGGTACAATCATTAAAAACTGTATTCTATTTTTAAAAGGAAAACAGTAAATCATACATAAGCTTACATTTGAACATTGCAATAAGACCAACAAAATTATAATGTCATCTCTACATCATTAGCCTTGCAAAATTGCCCATTCCCATCTGGTATCTTCTGCCACAGTATATCCAGAAGGCCCCATATTAGAACATAAAAAGGGAATAAACCCTATTCCAGGAAAATGTCTAGCCATTCCTAGAGTTTCTCATCTCCCACTCACTCATACATAATCCTTCCTCCCATTACGGTTTACCCATAAAATGAGCTGAACTAGACAAGATTTCAACTCTTTTGAGTTCATACCCATCCTTTATTATTTAGTATATACTACTTTCTTTTCCTTATGTATCTCTCAAAGACACACTTAATTCTTAATAAATTCTTTACTCTTAATAAACCCTAGGTTTCCTTCATACCTATCATGCTTGCCTAGATGATTGACAGGCCTACTTTGATTGGCTCTTACAGGAGAAGGCCGTGACATGTCTCTGTTCTTTAACGGCCTTGTCTAGAAAATCTTTTGACCTTCCAGACAGTTCTAACTGTCATGTCTCTATCCCACGTCAAAGTTATATATATAAAAAAATGAATATACAAAACAGTATTGCCCTTAGCTACATAGTGAGTTTGATGCTAGCCTGGGCTGTATATGACCCTATCTCCGACAAATAAAGCCAAGCTTTAGCAAGAGCAAGTAGCCTTCACTTGAAGGACCTTGACAAAGTCCTGTGACCTCTACCTTCCTCCTTGCGTCTAATCAGCAGCTATCCCTTTCTAAGGTGTTTTACATTTTAAGGTGGAGCAATTGTGATTATTTTTTCCTTTTACATGTTATTTCAAATTCGAAAGAGGGGCAGTCGCGCTATTTCATTTATTTACCTGTCACGATTTTTGACTTGCAGATTTTTTGACTTGCTGTGTTAACAGAGTCATGTGAAGTGGGATCAGAAACTGATTTTCCAGAAAAAGACTTGAGCACTACAAATCTGCAGGTTCAAGAACCTGACTGTGAACAAATAACGCTGCCAAGCAGGCGGAATCTTCCACCAATTGCTCCCTACCCCTCAGATCCTTGAACCTTTTCTCCTGTGGAAATTGGAAAATGCTTTCTTATGGGATGGACAGTCTCCATCCCATTTTTCAAAACCTAGACTTAAAGAAATCTATCTCCTCCTCCAGTATCTGTCTTTCTCTCAATGTGTTTCAGCCGAAACAGTAAGAAGTAAGACTGCCAGTGTCCAATAACAAGTAGAGAACTGCAATTTCAGTTCTTGGTTATCAAGATGATAACCTTGTGGCAAGAGTCCTGCTAATGTCTGTCTAGCTACGCAGCATACCATTACCACAAAGGTCTGTAAACAAAGATACAAATTGAATCTTTAAGTTTCACTTTATCGGAGGGCTAGGGATCTATGAACGCAGCATGTTAACATTGCCTTCCATCTCAGCTCTTGTCAGCATATTATATAAGGAAAGTGGCCATGAAAAGTAGGGACATGGACAAAGACAATGGTTCTGGTGCTCAAATTTTGCCCCTCATCAGATGATCAGCAACATTTCTGAGACATATGGTTTCTGTACTTCTCTCATTATCATCTCTTGCACTCTCCTTCATTCTATGGATTTTTGGCTTGGGCACTTCTAGAAGTGCTGAGTCTAGTTAGTGTCTACTAGTATCAACCTTGTATTCCTCTAGAACCTTCTAGGCTGGATGGCAGCTATCTTAGAACAAACCAACAATCTATAGTGTGCACTGCTATGTTATTAATAATATGTTCATGCATATCTTTTTCCACAACATGGAGTATATGTGTGTCTCATACAGAACAGAAAAGTGCCTCTCATTACTTCCTGCCCATGTCAATCCTGACTACATACCAACTAATACCAACTTTTCCTGAAATTCCTTTCTTAGGCATAAGATAAGATTATGGTCTTAATAGAACAGAGGTCTCTGGAAAGTTGGATAGCTAGCAACGTTGAATTTTCTTCCATTGTCACTGATGAAATCATACAACTATATATTGAACCTCTTGCTTAAACATGGTCTACATTATGTTACACTGTCATCCATTGGTCACAGTAAGTCCAGAATCAGTGGAACAGAAATGTATAGTCCTTAAAACAAAGAAGCAAGGGAGTGTTCAGCTATGAAGAGCAATATAATAAACCATATCTTGTCATTCTTGAATATTGCAAGGCCAAATTCTGTTATCAGGTACCCCACAGCTAAGTATCCTAATGGTGTTATCATAGTACATGCTTATTGGCTAAGTAAGATAACTCACACAGAGAAAAGTAGTGAGATAATTCACACAGGGAAAAGTCCCTCTGAGTAAGTCTGTGTGCAGTGCTTTTATCCTTCCATTTAATTGCAAAGATTTGTGCATTATCAGCATGCTATTTTGAAAGAACATTAGAGGAACTGGAATATTTAAAAAAAAAACTAATAGCTTTTTTTGCTTTCTATATTAGCATAACTTATTCTCCAAAGGCTCCAATAAGATGGGGAGGGAAGGCGTTCTAACCAAAGAGTTTAATATATGGTCAGAGACTCATATACTTTTATAATCTTTTTGCAGAACCCTAATTACCTTTATATTTGCATTCCAAGTGCTACTATATTGAAATTCAATTCAAATTCAGATCATGGTCTCTGCATAAGTATGAGACACTAACCTGCGATTATTGTTAGAAATAGCCCTTGGAGAAATCGAAAGCCTCTGTTGTGCTGCATAACAAGGGGAGGGGATGTTCTTTTGATCCAGAGAGAGGACAAGTTAGACTAAAATGCTTGTGGCAGTAGGAAGCCAAGGTTCTAAAGAAGAGTGTGATTTATGTAAAACTCATTTGTTTCAGTTATTACATCACCATCACTGGATCAATTTGATGTTAATGTTTAATTCTGAGTACACATTTTGCTAGGTAAACTAGAAGTTCTGCTGCTAAATTTTTGGTAATTCAACTTTCTTGTCAGAGAACAGCTTCAATAAAAATACAACTTGCCAGTGTAGGGGCACAGGGATCATAAAATAAGTAAAGAGGATGAAGGCATGATTAAAAATAATAAAACAGAAAACATAGGATAGGATAGTACCAAGAGGGAGTTCCAGTAAATACTGAAATCCCCCATTTAATTTTCCATACACTTTATGCCCAAATACAAAAAAAGGGAGAAGGCAACAAACGTGATACAAAGGACAACTCAGTTATTTGCTTCAATACTTTGAGATATCAAGTCATTAGCATTCTATTGATTAACAGTGAACCCACCCTAGACCAAATATCCTGAAGGCAGCCGCTCCCAAGATCGAACCTATTTCAAAAGAAGGAGCAGACTGAAAACGTATATTGCATTCATGGCTGCTCATTCTCTCTCAAATTCAGGACTTCCATCTCAGTATATATGATCATTCAGAAACTCCACATTACTGAATTAGAAAACCTGAGTTGACATTAGAATATGGTTTTGAAGGTACAAGAAAAACTCCAAAATTTTATTGACAATTACACATATGTTCAGATACTGAAATGTAAGAAAATATTTTATCTAGTCATGGTCAATTTGTTGTGGAACAATGATCTTGTACCCTGTAAAGCTTTGTCAATTGTATTGCTTTAATAAAACACTGATTGGCCAATAGCCAGGCAGAAAGTGTAGGTGGGGCAATCAGGCAGAAAGTATAGGCAGGGCAATGAGAACAGGAGAATTCTGGGAGCAGGAAGACTCAGTCTGTAGTTGTAACCCAAATTCAGAGAAAGCAAGATCAGATTGCGTCACTGATAAAAGGTACCAAGTCACATGGCTAACACAAACAATAATTATAGGCTAATGTAAGTTATAAGAGTTAATAAGAAGCCTGAGCTATTAGGCCAACCAGTTTATAATTAATATAAGCCTCTGTGTGTTTCTTTGAGACTGAACAGCTGCGGGACCAGGTGGGACAGAAACCTCTGTCAACATCAATTTTTAATTAGCAGAGCATTTATTGAATTTTAATATTTGATTCATAGATTGAAGGAAGATGTTAAGCAAATATACAGCAGCAGGGAAAAATAGTTGATTTTTGTTGGAATGTTCAAGAAATTGACTCAAATATTTGTAAATACTCTTAGCAATATTGAACTTTTTAAAACAGGACTCTAAATATTTAAGACCTCTAAGGGTGTATTTATTTAAAAATATGACTTAGAGATAATGAGCCCATTTATCTTTTTCTTTGTTTTGAAACAAAGGTTTTAGGAGCTACTGTTTTGAAGAAGCCTTTTATACTATGCCCAAGCAAAGGATATCAAATCAGAGCCACTAGTACTAGTGCCAATTAATCAAACCTAGTTGGAAATGGGTCAATCTTTTTAAAAATGAACTCGGTTAACTTCAGTCAATATAATAAGGAAGTTTTCTCTGCTTTAACCTCAAAAAGATAATTTTGAAGTGACCATTCCACTTTTTGTTATGTCTCTGCTTTCTCCACATCTTTTCTGCCCTGCCTCTTTTCTACCAAGGTACCCAAACTTTTCTGCTCAATAAGAACATTCATTCATTTTACACAGTGAGGTATTACCTGGCTCTAGAATCACAAATAGAAACCAACCAGATCCCTAAACTAAATTTGTCATAATTTTGTCTTTTGCATGTAATTCAAAATCAATAATCTTTCAAAATAACAACAGAAGCAAGATATACCCCCAAAGAAGTTGTCAAAGACATAGATAGCCCTCTATGACATTTCTGAAGAAAATCAAAACTCTCATTGTTACAGGTAATTAGGCAATGAGGAAAAAGAGGCACCCTGTTAGGTTTGTCAAAGGGGAAAGAGAAAGAGGTTAAGTTCTAGAGAAAATCATGGAGTCCAATAGTTCTTCAGGTATTACCACCATTGCAGTTACTACAGCAGGAGTGTGAAGGACAAAGCTTCATCCTTATCAGACAAAATAGATGGCTTAGAAGGTATAAGGTAAACTCCAAATCCTTGTTTAGGACAACTCTTAGTGGTTTGTGAAGGATGGGGAGGTCCTGGACTGCAGGGAAACCTTAGTTAATATTTATACGCTTACCTGATTGTGTCACAGAGACCCAGGGTAGGAGACAGAGACTGTGGCTTGTGTGACCCTGAGTGACACAGGGCTGGGTAGGTTTCATGCACTGCTCTGAACCAAATCTTCTTAGGATCTTATTAGTTTGATTACCTGGGAAGTCTGGGTTTTGAACACACTCCTTCAGAGTTGACAAACCCTAGCCATGAGCTGTACATCTTGTGCTTCTGTCTTGCATACCAACTTGATATCTGGTCACCTGTAGGCACAGACATAGCAAATTCTTTTTCTCCTGTTACCTCCCACTCCATTTGACACAAAAGCCAGATGGACACTACTCTTACTGGATATGATTCAAGCTCTGCATACAAAATCAAACAAACAGGAATGTAGCAGGCTTTCTTGGACTACCATCCCCCAAATCATGACAGAGAGATTTATTATTAATTATGAAAGCTCTTGGCCTTAGCTTAGGTTTGTTTCTAACTAATTCATACATTAAGTTAACCCATTTCTATTAATCCATGTGTTGTCACATGCTTCATGACTTTTACCTCTCCTCCTGCATGTCCTGCTTTTTCTCCATCTCCTATGGTGTCTCTTCTATGCCTAGATTCATCTCCTCTTTTCTCTCTCTACCTGAAATCCCCCAATCTCCTCCTGCCTAGTTATTGGCCATCAGCTCTTCATTAAAGAACTCTTTACCAGAAAGCACCTTTACAAGATGCATCTTCACAGTGTACAAAAAGATTATTCCACAACACAGGAACTCAATGAGCACCTCCTAGAAGGAATACCAAGAGTCATAATACCCAAAGAACTAGTTCTTACAGGATCTCTTATGTAGGTCAATGTTTATAAAGAAGAGACAAGCCCTCCAACCAGGAGCAGAACATTGGGAATATGATTATTTTAAGTGTTCATAAATCAATCAGCTATAGTTTTTTTTTCAGTTGTTCGTTTCTTTACTCTTTGCTTTTTAGGGGCCTGCCACCCAGCTACCAAATAAATACACAGAGACTTATTCTTCCTTATGAATGCCTGGCCTTAGCTTGGCTTGTGTCTAGCCAACTTTTCTAACTTAAATTATCCTCTCTCTTTAACTGTGTTTTACCTCTAGGATTTTTACATTTCTTTATTCTATATACCTTCCTTTATGTCTTATCTCATAGCTTGCTCTGTAGTTGGGTGACTTCCCCCTGATGTCCTCTCCTCTTCTTTTTCTCATTTCTCGATCTCTCTTCCTAGATTTCTCCTCCTATTTATTTTCTCTGTTTGCCAGCCCTGCCTATCATTTCTCCTGCTTAGCTATTAGTCATTCAGTTCGTTATTAGATCAATCAGGTGTTTTAGACAGGCAAAGTAACACAGCTTTACAGAGTTAAACAAATGCAACATAAAAGAACGTTGTTAGGTTGGGAGCCTAGGTCCCAGTCCCTCACATCTATCCCAGCCCCCAGACCTGGTCTGGACTTCAAATCCCAGCAGGCCAGGTCCTGACCCCTCCCTGGGGGTGGATTCAGGACCACTCCCCAGGATACTTAAGTGATCCCCCAAAAGAAGAACACGTGGTCTTCCTTTCTTCCTCCCAGGGGTCGCATTTCGGCAGCTTCCCTGTTTCCCCCTCTGGGCCACCCAAGAGCGCAAATCTCCCATTAAACCTGGATATTTCTTAATTTGGCTTGTTTTGATTTGGCTTGATTGGGAATTTTTGTGTCATCAGAGAGCTAATATTAAGAAATATTCCTAACAAATATAACACATTTTATATCATTAAACAAATATTCTACAGTTATAAAAAATGTAACACATCTTAAACTAATATTTCACAACAATCACCTCATTTAGAAGGCCTACAGTCTCAGCTGCAGTTTGTAGAGATGTGAGATGCCCTAGTCATTATATCCTTGCTGACTAACTATTGTGGGGAAAAATATACTCTCCTAGGGATTTGAATGAGGAAGCTACAAACTAATCTGCCATTTAAGAGAAGTAATTTTGTGAAATTTCATATGTGCATATGATTGTTCCCAAAAAAATATTCGAGTTGAGGGATAATATCCCATCTTATACTCTGCTCCGTACTGTTCTATCTTACTATGAAGAAGTGAGAGAGAAATGGGTTCCTAGAGCAAAATTAATAACTTTAGAAAAACTGAATAGGACTTTTAGAAAATAGATTGGAACTGTGATTGCCAAGAGTGCCCGCTTAGTTTGATGAGTTCATTGTTCCTTGTTGTTCAATATGACACTTAGTTCATTTTGAAAGTGCTGCTTTCAGACAACTAAAAGATTTCAGAAACACAGGTAATGTCTTCTGCTCATCATGGCTTTTGTGTCATAGTGGTCCATTCTGGGCACTTTTGAGATACTCTATAATTGCTACTCAGAATGCCATCTGCAAAGCAATAGCAGCAGAGACTGTTAGAAGAGAATAATCTCAGGACTGACTCCCAACCCGCTGAATCTGAATTCTTGCAAGTTCTTTGGGAATTTACAGACCATTGAAAATCTAAAAAGAGCATACAAGATACCTCATTCTGTCAAATATGATCCCAACACTGAACTGCCAATATGAACAGTTTTGTTCATTTAATATAGGTTATCTCTGACATACCTACCAAACCCCCTCCCACTTACTATGTCTTTCTCTCTGTCCCCTCTCCCAACCATACTCCATGCTACCCTTATCCCACTATTACTCTTTAGTTTCCAAAGGCTTCCAGCTCTTTCAACCAGCTAAGGCCTCCACAAAGTCCTTGTTAAACTTAAGTCTCCAACTGAATTACACAATGAAGTCACCAGTACAGCTTAAATGTATTGACACTAATTGTCCTGGCTAATTTTGTTATCAACTTGACACAAGCTAGAGTCATCTGGAAAGGGGGACATCGGTTGAGGAAATACTTCCATCAGACTGTTTGTAGGCAAGTCTATGGAGGCCTTTTCTTGATATATTGATGTGGGAAGGCATAGTGCGCTGGAATGGTGCTATCTCTGGGCTGTATATAAAAGCAAGCTGAGCAAGCCACAAGGAGCAATATAGTAAACAGCATCCCTCCATGATATCCGCTTCAGTTCCTGCCTTGAGCTCCGACTTTGGCTTCCCTTCATGAAGAACTGTAACCTGTTAGTCAAAGAAACCCTTTCCTACCCAAGTTGCTTTTTGTCATGGGTTTTATAACAGCAACAGAGAAATCTAATTCAGATACCAATCTTGCCCACAGAGATTCTTAATCAGGGTGTACAGTTAAAAGTGAAGACTGGTGTACTTGAGTGCCTCTCAAACTCTTTAGGGAGTTCCAGAATTGACTTTCTCCGATTCTTTAGAGGAGAAGGCTCAGTGGTTAAGAGCATTGACTACTTCCAGAGAGTCTCCTGAGTTCAATCCTAGCAATCACATGGTGGTTTACAACCATTTATAACAAGATCCGGTGCCCTCTTCTGGTGTGCAGGCATACATGCAGGCAGAACACTGTATACATAAGGCATTTACTTAAGAAATTTATTTAATCACTTACTCACTACTCTATGTAATTATTTACTTAATAAATTCTGCTTACTACTTTAATTAATAACTTCATTTTATTTATTGAACAAAACCATTTACTTAATAAATTCAAAGAATGTTTGCATTTGACCTAGACTAACTCAACCAAAAGATACCTTGGGGGAAAAGCTAAACAAATAAGGAATGGGGGTAGGAGAGATTACTGAGTACATTCTAAGATAGCATGTTATCCTGTTACAAGTGGCCATTCTTTTGAATTTAGGAGGTAAAAGCTGCTTCTTCAGTCTACAGATGAATTTCTGATTCATTGGAGCACTCTGAATGAGTGGGTTAAAAGCACCTGTGTTTCTCCTCTTTCTAACATGACATAGAAGACAAGAAATCTTAAATAAAAAAAAAGAAAAAAGGAGAGGAAGTTTTTTGACCTAACTGATACTTAATCTGTATGGTTTATAACTTGACAAAATTATAAATATCTCCTCATTTTAGGATGAATGCAAACTCCTTTACTCCTCTGCTACCAAAAAGAAATAAAAAATAATAATCTGAATAATCTCTGTTATCTCTATTCTTCAGTAGATATTTTTGATTGCCTAATTAGCACTTATCTCTAACTTTCTCCTTATTAACAGGCACCAGTCCTACCATAGTTTGGAGCAGTCTGACTGCTGAATGGAGTATTATAACTCCCAGTACTACTAGGGAGTTCTACTTGACCTAAGCTAAACATTTGTATCTATTATGGGATAAAAAACGTCATAATCTAGTACTAAGCTAATGCGTATAAATGAGTTTTCTGGACACTTAGCTAATGGTTGTTATGGTAAGAAGATAACCTAAGCTAATCAAATAAAAGTGAGGGCAAGATATTGTCCAGTAATTGAAAGAAAGAATGCTGCCTTTCTAGAACTGATTCTGATGTGAAAATATGTAGCTCTACCTATTTCTAAAAAAAAATCTTTTAGAACCAACAATAATAGCATTATGAGTAGCGATGAACAGAGGCAAAATGAACACCAACATTAAATTGTTTTATTTACATGGAAATATAACTGTCCCTATTTTTTTCTGCTGGCTTGTGCCGGGTTTTCTGTTACTCTGAAAATGAAAACATATAGGAACACATGTAGTAAACTATTATAGTCTGGTAGTTATTTCCCTCTTAGAGCCCTTATGATGTACAGAATACCAGTTTGCCAAGAACCAGACTTACAACAATGATTCTCAAACTTGGGTTCAGATTGATCCCTGTAGCTCGTTATCTACCCTCCCCATGGTTTGATAAATTGCTTTAGGATGGGGCTTTGTTTGACTCCCTGTATTATCCTATTTTCCTGGTGAGAAGACAGCTAGCAACTGGAAAATGAAAGTGGGGACACTTCAATATAACAAATAAACAAATTTTAATTGTTTAAATCTTCATGTTACTATGCCCAGGATGTGTCTGCTTCATTTAGCCATGAAGTTTAAGATTCTGAAGAAAAGGGAACAAAGAAATAATACCAGTTTATGTAATCATGAGGAAAATTTACTTACCTTGTGAGATCCAGCAAGATACATTACTGAAAGTGCAACTTCCTGACTTAATTTCCAGGCAGCAAATGTTCACAAAGGCTTTATAGGTCCCTGCATGACAATATACTCTCTAATCTTTTTTTTTTCTGATCTCCATCCCTTTGCAATCACCATGACAACTCATACAGACATTAACCAAGAAACCTGGAAGGCACACTTTGGGTCTTTGACGTGTCCTTTGTTAGACATTTCATATAATGATTAAAAGTTCAGAATTTCCTGGTATGAAGCACCAAAGACTTTCAACTCCAAAATTACACATGTAAGATTTGAGGGAGGAGGACATCCCTATGAGATCCTCTGAGAATCATAAAAAATGTGAAGATAAAGGAGAGCTATACCAAAGCAAAGATCAGCAGCAATAAAAGGGATAGAAGGGATTTTTATGCCTACATATGAGCATCTATTTGGGAAAAGGGATGCCAAAGGAATTATTCAGATACTAGCAAAGGATAAAGAGCTAAAAGACTCCTGCCTGACTGTACTTTCATTTTGTTTACCTAACTAGGCTTCTTTGTGACCTATATAATTTTTTTAACATTAGGTCTCTAATAACCTTCTAACAGCCTTTAACATTTACTTAAATTGGTGTGTAACCTTACAATTGGTGTTTCAACTCAATAGCTACATAAAGTATAGTTCACTCAGTACTGTTTAACAGAAATTTCAAAGTTCATTGGTATGCACCAATAAACATGTATTAATACTAACAAGTCTAAAAATTGTTTGGGCGACTTTGTTTAAGACTTTGAATATGAGGTTCACTTGAGATAGTTCTTCTCTGCATTCCTGTTCTATGAAGGTCATGTCCTTCTGATGACATTGTTGGAAACACAACTGAGAAAGGCAAAAACAAGGCTTGGTACAGGTTCATTATCACTTTCTCCCATATTCTACTGTCCAGAGCAAGTGACACAGCGAAGCGAAACATCAATGAAGCAGAACACATCCTACTCAGAAGAATGAAATTCAAAGTCATAATGACAGAGTGTGGATACAAGAGAAGTGAAGAATGGAAACAATAATGCAGTCGAGCACTTAGACAAACTTCAGTCTCTAATGTAGGAAGGAGTTGGCAAGCTTGATTTGTAAGGAAACAGCGCATATTTAAGCTTTTTTGTGAGCCACATAGCTACTCTGTCATTGTATACAAAAGCAGAACAGTTCGTATTTAAATGAGCAAGTGTGGCTATAGTCCAATAAAACTCAATTTCATGATACTGAAATTTGGATTGTATGTAATTTTCATGCACAACAAAATATTCTTTTGATGTTTGCAACTACTTAGAATAAAAAATGATTAGTTTATAGTTGTATGAACATGCATGGTAGTCCAGGTTTGTGAACAGACCATAGTTTGCTTAGTCTTGGTCTAAAAGTTTAGAGTAGACTTGTGGGTTGCCCTCTCATGTCACCGGTACATACAAAAACTGCAGTTATTCTGAAGTGTGGTTTCCTTAATTGCTCATTCTGTTAAGTGATATCTTAGCCACAAGTCTTATCTCACACCTCCAATTCCCTCCCACATGCCTGGTTAGTAAACTTCTCTCCTGCTGTCTATCCCACTGAGTGCTTTTGCACATCAACAATATGGTCCCACATCCCCCAAGACCAAGGCAGACTATGGTGATCCAACATCTGTCTTTCCATTGCATTCTCTGCATGTGCTGGCTTGAGCAGAATAGCTGTTGTAGCATGTAATGCTAAGATTTAAGAGGTTGGAACACTAAACCTTTATTTCTCATGTATTTAATGGGAGCCATGGGGTCAGGTGATCATCTGAGCTCTACTTCACTCATTTAAGGATTTGGTCACTTATATTGCAGCTCAAGATATTTTTCTAGAAGATCCTGTTAATATTCTCTACTGTACAATCAAATGGGAGGACTATGTCTTAAGAGCTATCATTGTTGTGATGAAACACCATGACCATAAAGCAGCTTGGGAAGAAAAGAGTTTCTTCAGCTTATACTTCCACATTGTTGTTCATCACCAAAGGAACCCCCGGACAGGAACTCAAACAGGGCAGGAACCTGGAGGTAGCAGCTGATACAGAGACCATGGAAAGATGCTGCTTACAGCCTTGTTCACCATGGCTTGCTCAACCTGCTTTTTCAGAGAGCCCAGGACCACAATCCCAGGGGTAGCACCACCGACAGTGGTCTGGGCCCTCCCACAATGCCCCCTATCAATTGCTAATTTAAAAAGTGCACTATAGTCTTATGTACAGCCTAATCTTATGGAGGCATTTTCTCAATTGGGCTTCCCTCCACTCAGAAGACTCTAGAATGTGTCAAATTGACAGACAACTAGCCAGCACAGGCTCTATTAAAGAGAGTTTGGCCATGCCTAGAGCATAGACCCTTTGTGTTTAAGTTCCTCTGGGAAGAAGCCCACTCACTCACTGACAACATGTAACAACAAAGGAAACTGAAAATGAAGTAAAATGACTGAGTGAATGAATTGTATGTATAGAAGAATTGTACGTGTTTTGAGCACACACCCAGTGTTCTTCATAGGTGGCTAAAACCTTAATGTCAACTGAATGCTAAAAAAATAATCAAGGCAGACTAGCATATAGCTACAGTAAATTCCATGTTCCCTCTTTCCTTTGTGTTTTGAGTTATCATAAGATTATTTTCTAAACTGTGTCCTTCTCTGTGACAAATGTCTTTCATTAGGTTAGAAAAAAAAAGATTTTACTGAGGCCTGCTTCAGTTTTGCCCATCAGTTGACAGTGTGTTTGCTCTTATTGACAACCACAAAGGATTCACAGGCATGATTCTGTGAGGTGCCTTTTTCCTCCACCCTCTGCCCATGTTCTGCTGACCTGAGATGAGCCTTACCTCTTCAGACCATCTACACTCACTCTTCGCTTCTGAACCAGAATCAATGGCACTCGCTGTTTGCCTGTTTGTGTTACCAGGCTCTAAGATGTGTCCCTTTGTCTCTGCATCCGCAAGCTGGCTTGTTATACAAGAGCGGCTGCTTTCAGTTATGCCCACTGAGAGAAAACAACAGTGTTTCCTGTTGAGATGACTTCTTTGCTTGGAATCAAAGGAAACATGTTAAAGCCATGGAGTCCTTTTTAATACTGTCTCTAGGGACTATGATCCTAGGCTTGTTAAATCCAGCATGAATCTTAAGAGCGCGTTCTGAGAGAGGCTGCTAAATACAACGGACACAGAAAAGAGAAATAACAAGGTAGCTTCCTCGTGCTCCTGTGGTGAATTCATCCCCTCCTTCCCCGGTTAGCCATCCCACAGACCACAGAACAGACAGCAGCTGGCATCCATGGGCCTTTATTTATTTGCAAAATGACAGAGAAGATTTGAGAAAGTCATACTACTCTCTCTTCCTCGTTTGTGTTCTATTTGATAAAGTCCTTCCTCATTTCGGTGCCTAAACTGTCTTTCTGTCCTTCCTTTCCTTTTTTCCTTCCTTCCTTCCTTCCTTTCTTTGCTTTTTTCTTTCTTTCTTTCTTTCTTTCTTTCTTTCTTTCTTTCTTTCTTTCTTTCTTTCTTTCTTTCTTTCTTTCTTCTTTGTTGTTGTTGCTTTTATTTATTTTATTTTTGTTTTTACAATGCAACCAAAGATTCCTCTCCCTCTTCGGCTCCAAGTTCTTCCCCCCACCTCCCTCTCCCCTTTCCCATCCACTCCTGTGTTTCTCTTCAGATATAGGCAGGACTTCCCATGACTATCAGCCAGTCGTGGATTATCAAGTTAAAGTGAGGCTAGGCACCTTCTCTTCTATAAAGGCTGGATGAGGCAATCCAGCAGGAAGAATGGGTCCCAAAAGCAGACAGCAGAGTTGGAGACAGCCATTATTAGGAGTGCCACAAGAAGACCAAGCTACACAACTGTTACATATATGCAGAGTGCCTAGGTCAGTCCTGTATAGGCTCTCTGGTTGTCTGTTCAGTCTCTGGGAGCCCCTATGAGCCCAGGTTAGTTGGTTCTGTGAGTTTTCTTGTGGTGTCCTTGACCCCTCTGGCGACTACATTCCTTCCTCCCTGTCTTCTGCAGGATCCTCTGAGCTCAGCCTAATGTTTGACTGTGAGTCTTTTCATCTGTTTCCATCAGTTTCCGGGCGAAGCCTCTCTGATGACAGTTGGGCTAGGTGCCAATCTATGAGTATAGCAGAATATCGTTAGGAATCATTTCATTCATTATTTTTTGCCAATTCTGTTCTATCCTAGTTCTCAGGGGTATCCTGCCTCTGGGTCCTGGCCCTCAGGGCTGGGCTCCTTCTCAGGGTATGGCTCTCTGGCTGTGCCAGACATTGCTTAGTCACTCTCACAAACTGTCTTTATCCCAGTGCATCTTGTAGGCAGAACACAGAGTAGTTTCAAGGGTTGGTAGCTGGTTTTTGGTGTCCCAGTCCCTCCAATGGAAGTCTTGTCTGGTTATAGGAGATGACTGGTTCAGGTTCCATATTTCCTATTGCTAGGCGTCTTAGCTGGGGTCATCTTCATAGGTTCCTGGGAGTTTCCATTGCTCTAAGGTTTCTTTTTTGCACCTCTGAACTTACAGTAATGCTACTGGCAGTGCTTCCCTGGATCTTAATAATACCCCAGTCATTCCCACATAGGATGCCTGTTTGAAGTTAGAGGTTTGATGGTTTCAAGGTTTATATTCCAAGTACTGTGCTAAATGATTTGCCGGTGTTATATGTTTCAAAATAGAACTGCAATAACTCCAAATTCTTCTTGGTTTGGTATATGGAGAAACTGGTCTCATAGTCCAGGTTACCTACCCAGGATGTCCAGAGGTAAGATTTGAAGCCTACTCTAAGCAAATACAGTCTTTAATCCAGAATTGTATACTTGCTGCCTATCAAAATACTGTAGCTACAGCGAATCTCAGAGACCATAAATACTCATGTGTGTGTTCCATAGACCAGTGGCAATGTTTCCTAGGAGCTGACATTCACAGTACAAAGTACAGTGTCACAGGAAAATCCATACACACATTTTAGCAAGTTCCATGTGATTCAAAGGCATATTAAAGTTTTAGAATGTCTATTCTATAATATCTTATCATTTCATAGAAAGGTCAGTGTGTCACGTAATGAGGCTCAGCTTCTCTAACTGGTGCAGACACAAGACTGAAATCCAGGTTGCTATACCTATGGGTAAAGGGTGCATTCTGTGGGGGAGAAAAGTAATTTTCAGATACATCTATGAGAAACAGCCTCTAAAATTGAGATTATATTGGACTACTAGAGGTTTGTTATGGCAGGGACTTAAGGAGGGGGGAGAGGAATGGAGTGGAGATTAATAACGTCAACGTAGCTGCACATAGAGATGACCTAGCATGCAATGTAGGGAACTAGGATAATCCTTTGGAATTGTCTAAATTCAGGCAAGGAGTCAGGCCTTAATACATTCCACTTTTGACCAGTTTTTATATTCTAGTTGCACATAACTTGTGCAATTTATGGTTAAAAAAAAGACACCCATAAGCCAGCAGCATCTCACAGGGTCCCGAGAACAAATCTGGGCATAGTATCAGTCTGTTTATTGTGGGGAGTTGGGGAGGGGTAGATGCCTCATAAATATTTTAATCTGTATACCAAGGATGAAAAATGTCATTTTGAATGACATAATCAAATCTGCATTCATTTTAATAATCTCCTTTGGCTTCTATATAGCAATGAACTGGAAGACACAAAGGTCAATAACAGGAAATTCATTAAAGGAGAGTGTTGTCTTGAAAAAAGAGAACAGCCAGCTTTAGAAGTGAGCGAACTCCAAAGATACTTTGGCCTCGTCTGCTGTTGAAATATGGATAAGGAAGTGTTCAAGTGGATCCTATGCATCGGAAATGAATAGCAGGGAGCACAGGAGGTAGACTAGGGAAATGTTATTTATGAAGATTTGTAAGGAAAGCATATCACCTTCCTTGGTATTTTAGATTAGTTTTACAATAAAATTTTCAACTTCTTTTCAGCCCCTTGTTTAAAACAATCATTCAGAAACTAAAATTCCTGTAGCATCTATAGCCAATACTTGTCACCGTTATCCAAATGGCTCTTCAAGAAATTGGAGCCTCTCTCTCTCTCTCTCTCTCTCTCTCTCTCTCTCTCTCTCTCTCTCTCTTTAACACATTGCCATTTGACTTAAGTATGTATTTTAAATGTCTCTGGAAGACAAATGTTTAAAAGCTATCATTTTGTTGAGCACAATAAATTATTGAAAAATAATTCTATGATAATTTAGTGACAGAATACTTCACCACCACCTCCCACCCACACACACACACACAAACAGACCTGTAAGTAGAAGTCCTAAAAATATTGGGCTCATATACAAATTCTACCTGTGTATAAGTGTGTGTGTGGTGCTTTCTTTCTATTATATAATTATTCTGCCAGGCAGTTCCATTCAGCAATCAATGAATTAATTCCACTAATGTGTTTAACTACATACTTCACATTTGTTTGTAAGTGCTGAAGAGAGAGTTGAATAAGATTTAGTCTTACTTTTGTGGTCATAGAATTGAAGGCAATAAAAATAAAATATCATTCAGTTAGAGTTTGCAATTGAACTTATAACTAGTGCTATAAATCAATTAACCTTAATTCGAAGTAGGCACTCTCAGACTTTTATTTCTGAGCATGCTTGTTAAAATTATATTGGAAAAGAGCTTAAATGCTAAGTTGTTGCTGTTTGAATACTGGAAATTATACATGTGCTGGAAGAATCTATCAATCTTCCTCAAGTTACTTGCTTTGAAACTTGAACTGATATTTACTTCTTTTGTCTTTCTTAACAAACCTTTTATTTTAAAATTTACCTTTACAAGAAAGTTGTGAATGTGATACAAATGATTGTCACAGTCTATTGGTATGATATATAGTGGATAAATTATATATTACTTTATATAGACACATAACTAAAATCTGCATCCTGTTCATTTTCTTTATTTTCCCCTAATGCCTTTTCCCTGTAGAATCCCAACCAAGTTCTCACATAATATTTAGTCGTCATATTGACTTAAATTGTACTTAACTGTAACAGTTTCTCACACTTTATTTGTTCTTGGTGATATTCACAGGTTTTTAAAGTTTTGAAATTATTATTGCCACTTGTGTATGTATTATGTGGGGGTGTTCATGCATACCATAGCACACATATGAAGGTCAGAGAATAATCTGGGTTCCAGTGGTCAAACTAAGTTTCTCAGGCTTGGACAGCAAGTGCCTTTATCTGCTGATCCACCTCCCTGGCCCATGATCTCACCAGTTTTAAGGGGGATTGGTAAGCCATTTTGTAGAGTGTCTTGACTCATAATGGATTTTGGAGAGAACTTCTGTAGACATAAATTGTCATTTTATCCTAATATATCAAAAGTACGGGTTATCAACATGACATATACGGTTACAGTTAGCCTTGGTTCCCTGAGGTAGTATTTGTCATGTATTTGCACTAGGAAGTTGATTGTTCCCCCTCTCCTTTCTACACTGTGTTCTTAGGAAGTAAATCATGATGTTAGGTTATATAGACACACAGTAAGGAACTATACACCAACAACTTGAATGAAGAATGCTTGCATAAATTATAGGAGAACTGACACTTCTCTAGTTAGCTGGTTAATGATTCAGTCATGTATTTACAATGATGTGGTGCTCTTATAAATATTTTAGACACGATGATAATTCTATAGAAATTTATCTTATAGCTCAAACACTTAAGGTTTTTATTAGACTATCCTTAACTTTACTCTGTATGTCTTGTACTCTGTCATTGTGAGGGTTTAGGGGTTTTTTTTTGTTTGCTTTCAAGTACTTTATGCTCTCTCTCTCTCTCTCTCTCTCTCTCTCTCTCTCACTTTATCTCTCTCTTCTCTTGATACGGTAAGATTCTCTAGGCTCATCCTATGTACTTCTTTCAATCATTTTACCAAATTTCTTTCTTTGGCAAATGGTGTTGTGAAAAAATATTTGAGCATTAGATACCTTGTCTTTTTTTTTAACGTTTTCTTAAATAAGTTATTGTGCAAATATATTTTTGTGGAATATCAATTCATGTAATCATAAGGCTGCAAAAAATTAGATATTTTAGGAAAGATCACAAGATCTGAAAGCCAGAAATAGTTGATGGCGGCTTATACATTTGTGATAAAAAAGTATTATCCAGATACCAAAGGGCTATTGATCCAAAGCTTCTGGCTGATGTTCAAAGAAAGCTGAATCCCTTCCAGCAGCATGCACTCTGATTAAGTAAAAGAATTAAACTAGAGTTTAACCAAATAAAAAATGTAGGTACAGCACTTGACTGCTTATATACCCCTCCAAGTATATTGCTATCCCCAAATTAGTGGAAAGGTCAAGTCGAGCAGCTCAGATTTTGAAAAGGAAACCATTACAGGGTCCTTTGTGAACCTGAAAGCTAGTGCAACTGAAACCTAGTAGTTTTTTTTTAAAATTATTTATTTATTATGTATACAATGTTCTGTTTGCATGTATGCCTGCCCGCCAGAAGAGGACATTAGATCTCATAGACGGTTGTGAGCCACCATGTTGTTGCTGGGAATTGAACTCTGGACCTCTGGAAAAGCAGCCAGTGCTCTTAAACTCTGAGCCATCTCTCCAGCCCCCCTAATAGTTTTTGATCCTTGTAATGGATTACTCCTAATGTTTAGGCAAAATTTTATAATGAAAAGAAAGTGATGTGTGAGTATGAGTAGGTGTTATATTTTTTACATGTTAATCTTTTGATATAATTGAATTTCTTCTCCATTAACTTCATATATATACATATACATACATATATACGTACATATAAACTATATATATATTTCTAATTACTGTAGATACTACCTGCTCTCTTCTGCCTCCTTCCCCTATTACTCCTCCCCTACAAGTTCCTTTCCCACTTTCTTGTCTTTTTGTTTTGTTTTGAGGCCTATTGAGTTTCACCAGGACCAGCTATGAGACTATGCAATTGCAAATATCCATGAGAGACTAATGGATTCCTCAGTGAGTACCCAACTGAAGGCAATGACTGCCCCTCTCCCAGAATACATCAATAGCTCAGTTGGGAGGGGTTGGGCTGCATGAGCCCCTCCCTGGGATATGGTTGATTGTTGATAGGCCCCGTATTTTGTAATAACTACAGCCGCTCTAAGGGCATGACTGCATTGCCTGGTCATGTCCAGAACACAGCATTTCACAGTCTTTGTCCATATTTTCTGGCTCTTACTTTTCTCCTAGCCTACCTTCTGATGATGTTACCTGAGGGATGGCAGAAATGTCCTGTTTAGGGCTGAGCACCCAACCGCCACTTAGTCTCAGCACCTTGAACAGTCAAGAGTTTCTGTGTTCACTGTTGTTCATGGGAAAGAGACACTCCCTTGATGAAGGCTGCAGATGGCATTTGCTTGCGCATATAAACATAAAGATTTAGAAGGCAGCTTGGTGCCATGTCAATTTAGCTAAACAATACTAATAAGTTCACCTCTAGGGCCTAAGATCTCTTCAGATAGGAACATTTTTTATTATTAAATTTATTTATTTATTTATTAAAGATTTCTGCCTCCTCCCCGCCACTGCCTCCCATTTCCCTCCCCCTCCCCCAGACAAATCCCCCTCCCCCGATCAAGTCCCCCCTCCTTGTCCGCCCAAAGAGCAATCAGGGTTCCCTGACCTGTGGGAAGTCCGAGGACCACCCACCTCAATCCAGGTCTAGTAAGGTGAGCATCCAAACTGCCGAGGCTCCCACAAAGCCAGTACGTGCAGTAGGATCAAAAACCCATTGCCATTGTTCTTGAGTTCTCAGTAGTCTTCATTGTCCGCTATGTTCAGCGAGTCCGGTTTTATCCCAGGCTTTTTCAGACCCTGGCCAGCTGGCCTTGGTGAGTTCCCGATAGAACATCCCCATTGTCTCAGTGTGTGGGTACACCCCTCGCGGTCCTGAGTTCCTTGCTCGTGCTCTCTCTCCTTCTGCTCCTGATTTGGACCTTGAGATTTCAGTCCGGTGCCCCAATGTGGGTCTCTGTCTCTGTCTCCTTTTATCACCTGATGAAGGCTAATATTCAGGAGGATGCCTATATGTTTTTATTTGGGTTCACCTTCTTATTTAGCTTCTCTAGGATCATGAATTATAGGCTCAATGTCCTTTATTTATGGCTAGAAACCAAATATGAGTGAGTACATCCCATGTTCCTCTTTTTGGGTCTGGCTTACCTCACTCAGGATAGTGTTTTCTAGTTCCATTCATTTGTATGCAAACTTCAAGAAGTCCTTGTTTTTTACTGCTGAGTAGTACTCTAATATGTATATATTCCATACTTTCTTCATCCATTCTTACATTGAAGGGCATCTAGGTTGTTTCCAGGTTCTGGCTATTACAAACAATACTGCTATGAACATAGTTGAGCATATACTTTTGTTGTATGATAGGGCCTCTCTTGGGTATATTCCCAAGAGTGGTATTGCTGGGTCCATGGGTAGGTTGATCCCGAATTTCCTGAGAAACTGCCACACTGCTTTCCAGAGTGGTTGCACAAGTTTGCATTCCCACCAGCAATGGATGAGTGTACCCCTTTCTCCACAACCTCTCCAGCAAAGGATATCATTGGTGTTTTAGATTTTAGCCATTCTGACAGGTGTAAGATGGTATCTTAAAGTTGTCTTGATTTGCATTTCCCTGATGGCTAAGGAAGTTGAGCATGACCTTAGGTGTCTTTTGGCTATTTGAACTTCTTCTGTTGAGAATTCTCTGTTCAGCTCAGTGCCCCATTTTTTAATTGGGTTGATTAGCCTTTTACTGTCTAGTTTCTTGAGTTTTTATATATTTTGGAGATCAGACCTTTGTCAGTTGCCGGGTTGGTGAAGATCTTCTCCCAGTCAGTGGGTTGCCATTGTGTCTTAGTGACAGTGTCCTTTGCTTTACAGAAGCTACTCAGTCTCAGGAGGTCCCATTTAAAAATATGGAACGCTTCACGAATTTGCGTGTCATCCTTGCGCAGGGGCTATGCTAATCTTCTCTGTATCGTTCCAATTTTAGTATATGTGCTGCCGAAGCGAGCACCAGATAGGAACTTTTGACCAGAATCACAAGACCAGGCAAATGTTTCCTCTTGTGGAACAAACCTTGAGTTCAGAGTTGTTGGTTACACGCAAAACATTGAAAGCATGGTCACATCTTGCCTGGCATGTTTGTATTGTAGTCCCTAGGGTTCACAGATGATTCAAACCAATAATACCTTTTCTCCCCCAGCAACATTCATAGCTTCTTCCCACACATACAGTCACAAGGAGAAAACACCCAGTTCAGTTTCAGCTTGATTTCTCTATAGCTTGCAGTCAAGATATGTACTCTCTTCAGAGTAGGTCTTATCAACTATCTTTAGTGATCAACAAAGGAAAATAAGAGCCTGTATTGTTTAGGATTGGGCTTCTGGGACCTCCCTGGCCAACAACTCATAAGGAAGTACCCTCATATTGCACTGGGATTTTTGCGTAATTACCCAGGGTATTTTTGGTGTATCATTATTCAATCCTACAGGATATCTCCAGTTTAACTCTCTTTTGTATCTGTAAGTTATAGTCTTTATTGTATGTTTTCTTTTGTTGAATACATTGGATGTATTTTTGCTTTCTCGAATTAAATGGTATCTGTGCATTGAACTGTGCTTCAGAATCATGAAAATATTTAACTCCCCAAGGCCATTCATCCATGAATAACAGAGAGTTCCAGAAGGCTCAAGGGCTTTTGCTCTCCTCAATGAACCAATGCTTGAATTGTCTTAGGATCAATTTTGTGATGTCCCTATGAAGTTGCCAGATTCTTTTAATCCCCTTCTCCCCCTCTCCTTCTTCTATTCTCTTTCTCCTTCTTCCTTTTGTCTCACCAGTTTGTGAAAACATTTTTGACTGTCAGATGTGTTTCTCAGCATTACTCTTAGCTTCTGGCTTTTTTTTTTTTAAGTCGCTCTTTTCCTCTTTTCTCTGGAACACTCTTAATAGCTTGGAAATGTCTGAAACTCAATGATCTGAAGAATGCACCTATAAAAAAAAAACACCATCCCTCCAATTTCTTTCATTGTTTGTCTAATTTCAATATATTGCTAACTTTTTATTTATTTAAAAATAATTATCTCTCCAGTTTATTCAAGTTTTTAAAAACTGTTAGAATGTATGAATAATGTTTCATAATTCTGTACTTTTTGATTTGTTTTGACTTTTGAGGCAGGGTCCCCTGTAGTTCAGGATAGGATTGAAATTGTTATATAGCCAAGGGTAGACTTGACTTCTTTATGCTGATGTTTCTACCTCATAGATGTTGGAACTACAAGGCTGGATAAACCACCATGCCCAACTTTGATACATCATGACTTTGATTCATCATATTCTTTTAAAAGGTGAGTTAATGGTTTGCCAATTTTTCTAATGTCTAAACAAAATATTCCAGCATTATCTGCATTTTCACAAATTAATATCTTCTTGATTTCTTTAAAAATTAATTTATTTTTCTTTGGTTTATATTTTGTATTTTCCCCCAAGATAAATACAGCAAACATACACTTTTCCAACTGAAGCAGAATGTAGTTTAACATGAGAGAAGACAAAAGATAAGATAGCCATCCCCATACCATCAAATATAGTGTACCACTGTGTTTGAAATAATCTATGACTTCCTCAACTGTCGTCTTTACTATATACATCTGCAGATTTAGAACAACTCAGAAATCTTGTTCGGCACGTCAAAGTGTATGTCACATCCTAGATCAAGTAGATAGTTGCCTCTTTGGTGAGACTCAGATATAAATATTTGCAAAGCACCCAAAGGAATCCCAATAGCATAAAACATAGAACCCATCACTCCATCTGAGACACACCCAGCTGAAACTTATTTGCTTATCTATCAGTGCCTTAAATCTGTAATTCTCAAACAACAACTGAGGAGTATATATATATATATTTCCAGATAGGGTTTCTCTGTGTAATCCTGGTTGTCCTAGAACTCTCTCTGTAGATCAGACTTATTTCAAACTCAGATATCTGCCTGCCTCTGACTCCCTAAGTGCTAGATACCTTACAGCTCTGGAGAGAAAGATATCCTGACTTGCTGGGATGTGGTGGGGGATGGTCTCCCTGTAGGGTGTAGCAATCAATCCTGCTCTTCTCTGAGAGAGAGTTGATACACCTTAGTTCTGTTTTGTTCCCCTAAACGAACCACCTAGCAGAGCTATCAGCTGCTTCTGTCCTGGGCCAAGATGTTACTTCTTCTTCTCTGGCCAAAGCGGAAATCCCTGAAGAAATGTACTAGTCTCCTCCAGTTCTGGTGACAAGTTGTTACTTTTTTTCTACTCAGTTCCCTCTAAGGGAACATCTCAGCAAAGGTTGTTATTTTTCTGCTCAGTCTAGGAAAGGGAAGGTCTCAGCAAAGGTTCTTCTGCTCCATGCAGGGGAAAGATCTTCACACAAAACTCTTTTTTGTTGTTTTTTCAAGACAGAGTTTCCCAGTAGCTGTGAAGTCACTCCTGGAACTCACTCTGTAGACCAGGCTGACCTTGAGCTCAAAGAGATCCACCTGCCTTTATCTCCTGAGTGCTGGGACTAAAGACGTGCATCACCACTGCCTGGCCCAAAACTCTTTTCAGAAAGATGTTTATTTGGGAAGGAGTCCAGAAGGGTGACTGCCTCTGTCAGGGTAGGGAACAACAACCAGCAGTTTAACCAGCAGAGGGGCTTATATAGGACTTCCTAGGGATGGATTTTTCTCAAGAAGAAGATTTTTTTGCTCAGGAATTGGTTAGTTTCTCTGCTCAGGGCTTGGTTGGTTTAATTGGCCAGGGGCAGAGTTGACTCTGGCTTCAGAGCCAAATATGTTTCTTTCACTATCCGTTTTTAGCTTGTTGGCTCTATTTTCAGGGCTAAAGCATATTTCTTTCATTGGCTCTGGTTCTAGGACCAAAGTGTATTTCTTTGGTTCTTGTTTCAGGATCCAGATGTGTTTACTAAGTTCTGGGTTCAGGGATAAAGTGTTTCTTTCACTGGATCTGGCTTCTATGGCTGGGGTGTGTTTCTTTCACTGGTTCTAGGTTCAGGGTCAGGGTGCTAGATTTTTTGTGCTCAGGGATTGGTTAGTTTCCTTTCTAGAGATTGGTTGTTTTTGTTGTCAGTTCATTAGGGGCAGAGTTGGCTCTGGTTTCAGGGCCAAACTGTGTTTCTTTTACGGCCCCTTTTTAGCCATTTGGCTCTATTTTCAGGGCTACGGTGGTGCAGGACAATTGTTTATATTCTGTCAATTATGTTTTAAATAAACACTGATTTGTCAGTAGCCAGACAGGAAGTTTAGGTGGGACAACCAGACAGGAAGTAGAGGCAGGTTGATAAGAACAGGAGAATTCTGGGAAGAGGGAAGCTCCCTCCGCAGTCCTGCCCAGACACCAAAGAAGCAAGATGTGACCTGCCCCTCTGAAAAAGGTACTGAGCCATGTGGCTAACATAGACTAGAATAATGGGCTAATATAAGTTGTAAGAGTTAATAAGAAGCCTGAGCTAATGGGCCAATCAGTTTATAACTAATGTAGACGTCTGTGTGATTTTCTTTGGGTCTTAACAAATGCGGGAACCGGGCAGAACAAGGACTGGGCAGGACAGAAAACCACGACAACACTAGGGTATATTTCTTACACTTGTTCTGGTTCCAGGGTCAAAGTGTGTTTCTTTAGCCTGATTTCAGGGTCAGGGTGCATTTCTTTGGTTCTGGGTTCAGGGCTAAAATGTTTCTTCCATTAGCTCTGGTTTCAGAGCCATGGAATGTTTCTTTCACTGGCTCTGGTTTCAGGACCAGGGGGGTTTCTTTGGCTGGCTTTTTACTCTACATTGTGCTACCACCATCCAATCATTGAAGATATTTTAACAAGTCTTGTTAAAATAGCCTGAAAGTTGACATGAACATTCACTGTTAAGGCTGATATTGCTAGTCTTTAGACCACACATTCTGAATCACTATTGTAGATACTTGAGCTTTAGTTTCAGAATGGTGACTATATTTTATGAGTAATTTCAAGCAGTCATCATAACTAGAGCATCCAAAAAGAAAGAAAAAAAACCTGCATACATGTTTCAAGACCATATAAATTTGCATTTTATAAACCTGCCGTGATCTCACTTAACAGAAGTCTTTATAAAGTATTTATTAACAAGTACTTTGTAGGCAGCCAAACTAATTGCCATATTAACAATTTAAGTGTGATGTAGTTGCTTCAATCTAAGAACTTCAATTAGCATTTCAGCATTAATTTCTAATTAACTGCTAATGTCTTCTTATGTTTTTATGGTCTCGCTTATGTGTAGATTGTGTCTTAATCTGCATTGATTTCTATAGTAAAATGACTCAATGCTTTTCCATCTCTCTGAAGAGAAGACACTAACACAGTGTAATAGATTCTAATAACTAAAAAAAAAAGGAATTGCAGTTTCAGAAGAGTTTTGAACTTTAATACTGTATGAGTAGCTAAATTTCCATGAAGTAGTAAAAATCCCTGGTGCTATAGGACTTAAAACAAGAATTAACAAATTATTACACATACACCAAGATCAGTCTATTGCTTTATGCATTTTCATTTTATATTGTCTATGACTGCTCTCATGTCACAGTGGCAGACCTGAGGAGTACATTTCCCAAAATCTAACATATTTATTACCCAGCCCCTTACACAAATAGTTTTTTCAGCCAATATAGACACACAACCACAGTATCCTCCTATTCATATTCTTCATCACGCATGTTTCACAAGGCTACTATAAAGCCCTGTCAAACCTTTTCCTGGGGGCTTGATCTTGTAAACTTGTTAGAAATGTGAATAAGCAAGTCTCTAATGTATATTATGCATAGAACTCCAACTACAGAATAAACAAATGGTGATTCCTTTTGGAATTTGGGAGTTAATTTTGTTAAATCAGAGACCTAGCCTGACTAACTCGAATACTCACTTTGGAGAGTGTCTGACATACTTTTTGCATAGATTGTCACTGTTGTTAAGTTGCTCCTTGGGGATAAACAGCAGTTAATCTCAGGGGAAGATTGCAAAAGGTCAGTAGAAATGGGAGACGGGTATATTTTGGAAGAATTTTGATGGATTTAGATATATAAATGATGGCAGCGTTGTTGCTGTTTGCAATTGAAATGCATTATATCATGATGAGAGATTAGTATTCCCTGTAGAGTCACATATCTAAAGTAATAATAATTTGAAAGAGGAGAAAAATAGGATCTCAAAAGAAGAATGTGAGAAGGGAAGAAAGAAAAGGACTAGAAAATCATATCATAAGAGAATACAGAGAAAACTTAGAATTAGGTGTGGTGTGGCTGAGGAACCTAAGTTAAAGCGTGAAAAATGCAATTAAGAAAAGTCAGTCGCAACACAGAAATAAACATGATAAGATGCCAAAACAGAAGGCAGCCATGTGAGAGAAATTTAAGCAGCACACCTCGCTGCTCTTGAGACTGTATCTTAAATACCAGTTTAGCTTTTCTGGGACGCGTCAAAGATTTGGAGAAGACTCAAGACAGGATGAAAATCATTGAGCCCTGCCTGACAAAAAAGTAATTTATAGATAAAGCGGTGGCGTACTTCTTATCAGGTTAGCAATGTGTAAACAACAGTGCAGTAAGAACGGGGGAAGAAGAACATACTTCTGTCCTATGAGAAAATCGGGTAGATTTGTACCCATGACATCCGCATCCATGTAGTAAATTTCTATGAAAAGTCTGTGTCTTAGTTAGGGTTTTATTGCTGTGAAGAGATGCCATAAGCACAGCAAATCTCTAAAGGAAAATATTTAATTGGGGCTAGCTTACAGTTCAGAGGTTTAGTGTATTATCGCCATGGCAGGAGTATGGTGGCACACAGACAGAAATGGTGCTGGAGAAGGAGCTGAACATTCTATATCTTGATCCACAGGCAACAGGGAAAGACTGTACTTGAGCAGATATGAGATCTCAAAGCCTGCCCCTACAGTGGCACACTTTGTCCAACAAGGCCAAACTTCCTCCAACAACGCCCCACCTTCTAATAGTGCCACTCCTCATGGGCCAAACACGCAAGCTCATGAGTCCATGTGAGCTGTATTTATTCAAACCATCACTTTCCACTCTTGGATCCCAACAGGCTTATAGCCGTGCTGTAATGCAAATTGCAGTTAGTCCAACTTCCAAAGTCCTCATACTCTATCACAGTCTCAATCATGGTTAAAAATCCAAAGTTCAAAATCTCTTCTGAGATTCATGAAATTTCTTAACTGTAACCCCCTATAAAATCAAAATCAAAAACAGATTATATTTCCAACATAAAATGTCACAGGATGTACCTTATCATGCCAAAATGGAGGAAAGGGAGGCTAGTGAGGAAATAATGGACCAAAGCAAGACCAAAAACTATCTAGGCAAACTCTGAAATCTACATCTCCATATCTGATGTTAAAAATGCTCTTTAAATCTCCAACTCCTTTCAGGTTTGTTGATTGCAACACATTTCTCTCTCTTGGACTGGTTCTATTCTCTTTTAGCAGCTCTCCTTGGCAAGTATTTCATGGCTCTGACATCACTAACATCTTAAAGTCTCCAAGGCAATCCAAGCTTTACCTTCACAGCTTCATAAAATGACCTCTCTGGGCCTCCATGCAGTGACACACTTGACACAAACCTGGCCTCAGTGGCTTTCCTTAGTCACAGACAGAGATTCCATAATGACTTTCTTTTGCATCTTTCCTGTAAAACAGGAACCACGTGACTGAAGCTGCCAAGTTCTGCTTCTTGCTGGAGCTGGAACATGGCCCCCTTGTTCAATTCTGTCTTCATCAGCTTTGTGTTTTAGATGGTTTCCTTCACTGCCTAAACTTTGCTGTCCTGGAACTTGCTTCGTAGACAAGGATGGCCTCAAACTCAGAGATCCACTAGCTTCTGCCTTCTGAGTGCTCACATTAAAGGTGTGCACCACCACACCCAGTTTTAAAGTTTTCTTTAATTCCTTTAATTTCACAAGTTGAAAACTTAGTTTGGTGGGATCTTGCCTTGAGGTCACCACTCCCTTTTTTCATTTCTATCTGTTTATCTCCTTGATCACAGGAATTAGATACACCTGATGGCCCCTTTCTTATTCTGTACATTTTGTACTTTTACTTGCTCAACTAACTCATTTTCATTATAAATCTTCATAAGAAGAATCTATACTAGGCTATTTTGAGATTTCCTTTGTAAATACAATTAAATCAAATCTCTTCACTTTAACCTCAGGAAGACTCATCAGTCACGGACATAAAATAGCCAGATTCTTTACCAAAATATCACAAGAATTATCTTTAGGCAACATACTAAAATTCTACTTCTCTGAAACCTATTGAGCCGGACCCTACAGTTCAAATCACCCTCAGTACCATTCCACTGTCTCCCATCCTCCTACTAGGATGTCCCTTTAAGCCTTACTTAAAACATTCAACTGCTTTTCTAACCCAACTCCCAAAGTCCACATCCCTCCAAACAAAAGCATGGTCAAGCCTAACACAGCAATATCCAAGTCCCTGGTACCAACTCCTGTCCTAATTAGAGTTTTATGGCTGTGAAGAAACACCATGACCTGGGCAACTCTTCTAATAGAAAGCATTTAATTGGAGGAAGCTTACAGTTCAAAGGTTTTGTCCATTATTGTTATGGTGGCATCGTGACGGTGTGTAGGCAGAAGTGGTGCTGGAGGAGGAGCTGAAAGTTCTACATCTTGATCAGACTGTGTACCGGGAAGAGCTTGAGCATATATAAGACCTCAGAGTCCACCTCCACAGTGACACATTTCTACTAACAAGGCCATACCTACTCAACAAGGCTATACTTCCTCATAGTGCTACTTACTAGACCAAGCATCAGAACACTTGAGCCTATGGGGGCCATACCTAATCAAACCATCACAGTTTGCAAGGCAGGATCTACACAAAGTTCACATGCATGCTTCATGAATTTTACTGAAGAAAAATAAAAGGAAGGGGGAAATGTGTGGTGGTAAAGATATTTGATAATGTTTTATCTTTAATCAGAAAGTTAAATGTCAAGAGATGCATATGTTGGTATTAATTGATTGCATTTTGCATTTTAGGTTTGTTCTCAGTCATAGAGCCCCTGTTTGGCTGATATTTTCTGTTAGTAACAATATTCTATGCAAAAGTATGATTAATTATCGGTCAAACCTATTATCACTGATTCACATCTCTTTATGTATCTACCCCTCTATAACATGGAGTATTTTTCCAGCTTCTTAAATCTGGAATAATCTTAAAATTTGTTTTGTCCAATATTATGTTGCAAAAGTGATGACATGTTCATGTCATGCTTAGGACTGTAGTATCCTGCTTTCTTTATTTGAAATAAGTCACACCCATGGGATAACCCCAGAATCTCCTACTGAAGGGTGACAGACTGTGTGGAAGAGAACAGAAGCATGCTAGGTGATGTTCTACTACATCAAATAAACTAGACAACCCCAAGTTGGCATGCCAACTGAACAAAAGCAAGTGGAGCAGTACAATGTAAAGCAGATGAATATGGCTCATGTCAGCAGAAATCCTCAGTGGACCCATAGGACATTGGGAAGTAATAAATCATCAATGTCAAAAATTATATTTCAAATTAATTTATTATTCAGTAATAGCTTCCTAATACAAATTATCTTAAAGTATAAGAGAGGAGGGTACATTTGGTGAACTGAAGTTCTAGAGCGTGTATGGAAATGGAAAATGGCAAGAAATGGGATGAAAAATTAGGGTGGAGAATAGAGGGTGGATGGGACATTTTAGTTAAAAGCTTTTCTACATCGTGAGGAAATGTTTATGATCTGATTTTCATTTTATACAGATAACTTTTTATAAAGGTTAATGCCTACAATGAACATAGGACTCGTAGGAGGGAACCCATTAAGGTTGATTTGTTGTAATCCAGGCTAGAGACAGAACAGAAATCAACTATCAGGAAACATTGTTTAACAATGAGTAGTACTAGCACTTTTATCAGACCGGAAGCATGAGGGACAGTAAAATTCATGCTTGCTATCTAATTTGTACAAATGTACAAAGGAAGAATAGGGTTTGGTGAGGTAAAATAAATGATGAACATAGTTTGTGGTTTCTTGACGTTAAATACCTGTGATGTAGATAAAGAGTTGCTTATGAAGATCTGATGATCAGGAAAGAACCTTGAGCTGGAAATAATTTTAGAATGTGGCATCACACAGTTGGCACTTGAAGACACTATTTTCTGAGTATTGATACATGGCATGTACCATACTCCATGCTTGAGTGATAATATAGAGGTTAGCAATAAAGGCCAGGCTATGTAATGCGGTGAAGAACATACAGCACTAATAAAATGCCGCAAATAGAAATGTACTCTGCTATGTTCTGTGAAAGAAAAATATAGTAACCCATATAAATATCTAGCAGAGACGGATTTCAGTCTAAATAATAGATGAAGGCTTCCTTGCTCAAAATAATGCTTGCAATGAGATCAAAATTACAAAAGAGGATTTCCCAGGTCATAGACAAAGATAGGATGGATAAAGAGAAAATTTCAGAAGTGAGGATAAGAGAGACATATTTCTTTTAAAGACTTCAATGTGGAAGAAACATAAGAGGCAGGGAGCCTGTTTTAAAATGTGTACAGGAAGGACTGGAAAGATGGCTCAGCGGTTCAAAGGACCTGTTATCTTGCAGAGCATATGGGTTCAGTTCCTAGTACCCACACAGTAGCTCAGAACGGCTTGTCATTCTAGTTCCAGGGAAGCCAATGACTTATTCTGACATCCATGTGTAATAGGCACACATATAGTACACATACATACATGCATGCAGAATAAACACTCATACACACAAATAAATTTAAAACTATTTTCAAAAACCCAGCATGGAGGAGAGAAAGTGGGTAAAAGTCCCATTTCTAGTCAAGAATCAATTTGTAATTGACAGATGCTGGGAGAAGGTAAATCAGTTTTCTTCAATGAAATGACGCTAGTTATGTCAAGCACCATGCTCTGGAGAAGTTGGCCAACACATATCCAATTCCGTGTTTTTTTTTTAATTTGTGTGGACTTTTTAGAGAAAGATCATAAGAAAAATATCAAGTTGGTGAGAAGGGTGGTGGGGAGGATCTGGAAGGAATTGGAAGAGGGGAAAGAATACTATTAAAATATATTGTATAATTTTTTTTGGTGTTTTTTTTTTTGAGACAGGGTTTCTCTGTGTAATAGTCCTAGTTGTCTTGGAACTAGCTCTTGTACACTAAACTGGCCTTGAACTCAGCAATTTGCCTGCCTTTGCCTCCCGAATGCTGGGATTAAAGACAAGTGCAACCACCACCTGGCATATAATTTTTAAAGAATAAAAAGTTAAAAAGATATACCTAGAAGAATATATTGCATTATGGAGAGAAATAAACAAATTTGGAAGGTGCTTTAAAGGAAAAACTAAAAAGAAAATATATTAAGTGGATAGAAAACTGCAAGAGGTAGTATTTAAGATACTCCCTAGAAAACTAGTTTGCATATCTGAATGAGTGATGGTGCCATTCACTGAAACTGGAAACCCTGGAGAAATTATCTACATTTAGGGACAAAAGTGAAAAGTATCAATGTTTGAAATACTGAACCAAAGAATTTTCAACATTTTCATATCAAAATGTCAACAATGTGGGGAAAATTGAACACACTGAGTGTGGAGTTCACAAAAGATGTCAGATAGAATCCTGAATCAACTTGTAAATCATTAGGATATAAACATTTTAATTAATTAAAAGCACAGGGGAAGCTTGACAGAAAAAAAAAAAGTATTTGCAGGCCCAGCCTTTGAGAAGTCCAGAATCTAAAGGGGAGATCATTTGAGTGAAGCTCACAAAGTATCAGGGATAGAACAGTCACAGAGGTCAAAGCAAAAGTGTGAGGTTAGAGAACCAACATGGACTGCAAACAAGGAACACACTCTCTCCATACTTTAGGCTTCTAAGAAGTCAAGAAAGAAAATGGCTTACAATGAGTTTAGGAAAGGAAGGTTGCTAATGACTTTATCAAGATCTGCCCTGGTACAAAGATGGAAGCAGACACTATGTGGTAGGGTGAGATTTAAAAAAAAAAAAAAAAAACCTGAAGCCTGAAGAAATCAAAGATCACATGGGGACAACTGCGAGAAAATTTAAGTTCTCCAGAAGAAATTGCAAACTCAGCAAAGCCAGGTCTGGGAAGTTGATATTGGTGGGGGTGATGATGCTCATTTTTTTGTTTGGTTGGTTGTTTTGGGTGGTAAAGGGGATTTTAACTTGATACTGATTCAGTAAGAAAGAATCCAAAATGGAAAATAGCAATCTAAGAAAGTAGGTGTTGTTTCTGATGAAATATATATTCATGAATATTTCTCCAAATATATTTGGAGAAGAACTGAAAAGTATTTCAGGAATATTGTCATTTAAGAAAGTATAGAGAGCCAAAAGTGGTAGTGCATAACTTTAATTCCAGCACTCAGGAGACAGAGGGGGGCAGATTTCTGTGAGTTTGAGGCTGACCTGGTCTATATAATGAGTTTCAGGACAGCCAGGGTTACACAGGGAAGCCATGTCTCAGAGGAAAAAATTCTATAGAGGACAAAATATCAAACAGATTTCCGAACAGTGATAGGAGAAAGAACAGACTGTGCCTCCATAGAAGCTATTAGAAGTGTTCTAAGAAGGGACAGAATCTCCCTCAAATCAAATATGCTGAGATGTCAAATAGAGCAAGGACTAAGATCCATTGGCTTAAATCAAAGTTCATAATGCCTTTGGATATAATTTATTCCTTAGAATGGGAGGATAGAATGCAGATAAAATGGGTTAAAATAAAGGGATAGGTAAAGACACAGAGGCAGTAAATATGGGCAGCTGTTTCACAAAATGTTAAAGGGATAAGTGAACCTGAAGAGAAACAGGAGGTTAAATATAGATGTGGTACATAAGTTTGAATATAATTAAATTAAGGATTGATTGGAAGGAAGAACAGAGGCATAAGTGGTCTCTCATAATGGGAAATACAGAGAGAAAGTAAAAGTAATAGGCTAAAAGGGGAGTTGGTATTGATCTTTGGTGACAGCAGGAAACAAGAGGAAATGGCAAGAGAAGAAAGACATTTGTGTTATGAGAGCAAAACACTGAGGGAGGTACAGTGTATTAGGGTTTCATTTTCTTTCTTAAGAAATAAGATCACTTTGTAAGAAAGAGGAGTCAGTTGGAGACTGGGGAAATGTTTCAGCACATAAAATGCTTGCTGTACAAGTGTGAAAACCTGAATTTGGATACGCAGCACCAGTCTAGAAAGTTGGTCTTGTGCCTGCAATCCCAGCACTGGGAGCTAGAGACAGGTGGGTCCTAGAGATTTGCTGGGGAGCTAGTCTAGTCAGTCAGTGAGCTCTGGGTTCAGCAAGGGATCCCATCTAAAAACTTGAAGTTGGGAGTGACAGAAGACACCCAACACTAACCTCTGATCTCCACAGGCACACATACCCACATACATGCATCACAGAGAGAGAGAGAGAGAGAGAGAGAGAGAGAGAGAGAGAGAGAGAGAGAGAGAGAGAGAGAGAGAGAGAGAGAGAGAGAGAGAGAGAGAGAGNAGAGAGAGAGAGAGAGAGAGAGAGAGAGAGAGAGAGAGAGAGAGAGAGAGAGAGAGAGAGAGAGAGAGAGACAGAGAGAGAGAGACAGAGAGAGACAGAGACAGAGAGAGAGACAGAGACAGAGACAGAGAGAGACAGAGACAGAGAGAGAGTTAAAGATGAATGACAGATGTAGATGATAATTACAACAAAGGCAAACATTTCCCTGTCTTCAAAGTGGTTTGTTTTTTAAGTGGCTGGTAGGTAGCTGTACAATTGACATTCCTCCACTATAGCTTTGTGGAGCTAATATACTAGATTTTTTTAAAAACAATCTGAGAAATAGGGGAATGTCAGTGGTTGGAGGAACACCAACACTTGAAATAATTGAAGAGCAAAAGCTGGCATGGTGACTAGCATTTTACTTGCTGTGAGTGAAGTTATTTCCCTCTCCTCTAAGATAGCCATCTGATCTGCATTTGCGGGCCTATGATGCAGCTAATAGTTGAGTCTGGACTACAAGGATGGATGGAGCAGAAGGAATAGCACTCGTCTTTATGGCCCTACCCCCACAATCTTCCCATATGTGCTCTTTTCTTTTCTTTCTTTATTGGATGGCTGAACACCATGAACTCTCTCAGTTTACAGGAAGATGGAGCTACAACATGGCAGGAATCTGTGTTTCTGAGCCCTGTGGCTGAAGAAAAGACTCCTAGGGGAACCATTTGAGCAAGAATCCACATTCTTTTCTTCTTCTATTACTGGCCTATTAACTTTCATTATGTTACATTGCTAACATTTGGGGATGATCTGTCACAAGAGTTTCCCTGTCTTTGCAAAAGTGTCTTTTCCCTAATAGTGGTGAACTGCCCTGTGCAGTTTCTGAGACCTGGTAACCGCTTCCTCTGTACTAAATAGTTCAAAGTCATCAATGTCCCAGAGGGCCTACAAATGAAAGGAGTAATGAAGAAACAATTGAATTTGTGATCAATTACATTCATTAAATAATGAGTACATAACTAATTAGAATCCCTGCTTAGAGGCAAGGGATCTGAAAGCCTTCACCAGCATGTTTGGCAGTTCACAAATCTAAAGTGGATCCCTATTCCAAGGAACACTAGGGGAATATCAAGTTCCACCTGGACAGAATCTCTGAATAGATGGAGCCTATGTGACCATAAAACATCCCTGTAGAGAATCAAAATAGAATAGACCCTTCTTCTAGTTAAATGTCACTTTGTGCCGGAGGCTCACCCATTCACCTGTAGGAAAAGGCTGCTGTTTCAAGAATAGAATATTGAATCCACTGGCCCTAGAAGATTCCATCAAATGAGACAGATGATTACAAACACTTGGAATAAAGATAATAAAGAATATGATATGTGGAACCTGACCCATACAAGAAGGAACCATGTGTAGTCTGTAACTTCACAGACCTATCATTCTTTAGCATAACTTGTCTATTCCACAGACATCTTTGTGGAAGTGAGATACCTTGCACCTCGACAGTCGATCTCAGAATGTCAATGAGGCATCGAAAAAGATGGGAGGCATGGAAGCAGGCAGACTAATTGCAGATCTTCACCTCTCTCTGCTCTCCTCAAAAATCTAGTCCCCCAGTCATATCTCCAATTCTGTAGTAAAACACCTCAGGAGGCCTCCACTTTTTCTCCACCCCTGTCTCTAGCATGTAATACAGATCTACTTCAAATCTCCTCCCACATATCCGTTTGTCTCAGTCCCTGACTCCAGCAAGTGTTCCCTGGGACCCTGATTGCCAAACCTGCTAGGGAATCAAGTAGGCCGTGAAGCAGGTGTGTGAGCTTCAGCTCTTCCCTTTCCCTCCTCTTCTCCAGTCCCCCAGTCTCATCTTCAGCTCTGTAGCAGTCTCCCTCCTGTTGGCCTCTCCTCACTCTCTGCCCCCATTTCTAGGAAATGAATCCAAAAGCGTCTTTGAAGGCTCATTGTCTCATGATGCCGTGACAGGGCTATTTTACCCCATGTTTTTATTTTTATTTTTACATCCATCTATCTATCTATCTATCTATCTATCTATCTATCTATCTATCTATCTCTATTTATCTATCTATCTACCATCTATCTATCTTGTTTGTTTTTGTTTGTTTTTATCCTACAGGGCCTTTATTTCTCTGTTTCTGTTTCTTATGCCTTTTCTTGGGCACTTTTCCTTCTGTTTACTTGTTGTTTCCAATTTGATTTGTTTGCTTTTGTTTTATCATTCCTGTGATTCCTGTTGTTTTCTAAGTCTAGTTTGGTGAAGAGTAAGTTTATTAAGGTGTGCGGATAAGGAGTTACTGTCAGGCACGGATGACTCAAGGGCAGCTGCATTGCCAAAACGCCCCGCTCAGCATAGGTAGTGACTCATGAACACTAGATCCTGAGAATTCCTTGTGACTTGCAGGCAGCCGAGCTGGTTGGAGAGCCTTTCCTCCCTAGCAATTGTTGCTACTTGCATAACCCTCATGGAGCTTGTCAAGGTTTCAGAGCTTCCAGAGTCCTTTTGTGTTTCCTAACTATTATAATCCTTACTGTTCCCTCTAAATAGTGTAACTGGCCAGGCTGTAATGAAAACAGTCTAAAATGACGACCAATCTTTTTCTCAGTCTGACCACCAGACTACTGAAACAGTGAACCACACAGAACTGGGAATTTTATTCATAAATCTCATGTTGAAAGAACATGGCCCTCGCCAGAGGGGAAATTTCTGTCTGCAAAGAGGTTTCTAACAATTATTTCTTGCCGGATCTCCTTATAGAACAAGACTTAAGACCCAGCCCAGTTCCTCCCAGCTCCACAACATAATGTTGAGTCAAGGTGTAGAACCACACCTTGATCAGAATCCCTTGGACACACAAATATTGATCTTCTTTTTAAACTGCATCCCACTTTTTAAACTGCATGCCCTAAAGACAAATTTGGGGGTGAATCTCTTTGTCCCTTTTTCCAATATTGAATAAATTTCCTTTTACTTCTTTCTGCTATGAATATCATATAATATCACTCCTTTAACTGACTACTAAGCTGATTTTGAAGCCAGCCTGTGAAACTCAAGTTGGATAACTGGAGGGTATATTTCTATGTGGAGGACATGGCTACGTGACATACGGAAACACTAGAGAAGCCCCAATGAAGGGTAGATTGTAGGTGAGCTGATCAAACCCAATAAATGAAGGGATGATTATGAAGAAGATTTTGGAACCAACCCCAGAGGGTAGAAGGACAAAGTGACAAGAGCTTCTCTGGGGACATGAACATTTGTAGGATAATGAGACCAGAAATGCAGAAACACCATGAGTAAGACTGAAAACCTGCTGGTTTTTATAACTCTGTGTCACTTTAGAACTCAAGTTTCAGGAGTAGAGCCTCCTTCTCATCCTAGAAACTGAAATTTGGTATCATATAGAAATAGAGCTTGGAAAGCAACAATAAACAAAATATGTGTTATTGGAGCAGCAATGACACATCTCTTAAGAGCTTTTAAGACCAGCAGGATCATGGGAAGAGGGAGATATTCCAAACTGAGCAAAACCAAGGGGCTATAGCTGAGGCAACACCACTGCACCTTGGAGATTTAGGTCTTGTGTGTCCATTTTTTGGTTGTTTTGAGGGTTTGGAGGTTTGTTTTTTTGTTTTTGTTTGTTCGTTTGTTTCATGTTTATTTGACAGCCACAGCAACCTGAGGCTAAGCCTGATAAATGGGCACCAGAAAGGTTGCCACAAGGAGCCCTTAAGCTTTGAAAAGGGGAAATTTGCAAGGTATTGGTGCTTCTGTTAAAAATATGGAAGCTGGGAAAAAGAGGAATCCAACAGTGAGAGTAATAGAATCCTATTTGTCCTTACAAGTTAGTAGAAAGGGAACATTCAAGTGGATTTATAGCCACCAACAGGACTAAGCTCCTCTGCTGGCTGCATCGCCAGACTGGAAACCATGATTAACAAGTTCTCTTATGCCCACGATGTTGATCCTGCAGGTTCCAATTCATTTAGCAAAGGTCTCAGAGCACATATGACATTTTCTGCGCTAAGAAAGAAAATCAACACATTCTAATAAGAATCTAAAAAATTAAGGCAGTTTCAACTTTAGAGGCAAATGTAGACATTTAATTCTCTATTAGGTGCAGTTCAGTTTTATGAAACTGAAAACCATTTGAAGGAAAAGTCAATAAAATTGAAATTTTGCTTAAATTAATGAACAGCACTTATTACTTCTCACAAGATACAGAGCTGTTAATGAATTGTTTTCAGGCTGACAGACATTTAAAAAGGCTGTGCAGCAGCAAAATTAGAAAAGGTGTTAAGATATAGTGTATCATAATGGAATAAATGTGCTGGATTGAGATTTTATCTTATTAAGGAAAAGTATCTGTAGGAAAGAAAGCCTATTACATCTCCATTCCAAAAGCACAGACAAACAACTGAAGTTCTAAGCCAGGAGGAGGTAAACTTACTCTGTAAAGGAGTAATGGCAAATATTTTCAGCTTTGTGGTCCATATACATACATTCTGTTGTAAATACTCCATTCTATTAATATAACACAAAATTAGTCACAGTCAAAACAGGATGGAATGAAAGTGGCTGTATTCCAGCCCAACTTTCCTTACCAATACTGAAATGTGAATATCTTACAATATGTACATATACCAAAATATCACTCTTATTTTGTTTTGTTATCAGTGAAATCTATAAAAGCCATCATTAGCTCTTGAATCATATGGAAACAGATGGGAGAGCTGGGTAGATGGCTCTGTGTACAAAAGCTCCAGAAGAATGAGTCTCTGAGCTCATGTAAAAGTCAGGCAGGCATGTTTTTGCTTATGATCTCAGAACTCAGAAGGCAGAGACAGAGGATCCCTGGGGCAAACTGTCTAGCTAGTGAGGCCAGAATGGGCAAGCTCTGGCTTTGGCAACAGACCCTATTTTAACAAATAAAGTGGAAAGTGTTCAAGAAAGACATCTGGTGTCAATTTGGGGCCTCCATGCATGCTCACCCCTACCCACCCACATGTATTGGCACACACGTGAATACACACATACACAGACACACTAATCACAAAAGCAGATAACAACAAATCAGACTTGCCTAGTACAGGCTGCAGTTTGTTCCTTCATCTTCAAAATCATGACCTGTTGCTGCTGATTTCCAAAGAAAGAATTTCATACCTTCTCATAGTCAGACAACGTAGGGAGCTATTTATACCGGTCTGTCTGCCTCCTGTTAATGTTAATTTCAAAATCTACTGTGAAAACTAACATGATGATCTGTGGATTCCTTCTGACCATCCTTTCATCTGCCTTTCATCTTCTACCCCAAAGCTCTTGGGTTTACTTTATTTACAAGATGTTTCCCCTTTCCTAGAGCACAGTTAGTCCCATTGGTGTCTTTATCGGACGCTCTATATTACACATTAAGGTGCAATCAATAGCATTGATGGAGAGAGCCATTCTGAGTTATGGAGATGAAAGAAATTGCACTTTGCTTTGGAAGAGTCAATTTGCCCTGATCAAGCTTTCCTGATAAGAACAGCAGAAAACACTTCTAGCTCGTTATTACTTCTCCTTCCCCACTTCGCTGCATTTAGTATGTGAACAACATGGATTACAAGGGCAGCAATGAAGTTATGGAGAAGAAAAGGTGACTTTCGTGTTTGTTACCCCAGATAACCACAGACATGGTTTCTCCAAAATGAATTGATTCCCCCACATTACTGTAGTAGGTGAAAGAGACGGAATGGAGAGAGGGAGAGAAAGAGAGGAAGAGAGAGGAGGGAGAGAGGGGGAGGGAAAGAGAGAGAGAGAGAATGAAGGAGAGAAGAAGGAAAACAAAGGGAGAGGGAGGGAGAATTCTGCTGCAATGTTCAAGATAGCACTGAGCTTTTCCTCAGGACAAGGTCTGTGCTTGACCAGTCTTGTGTGTCAGGGGCCTGATGATAATTCCTGAGGGCGAATTTCCTGCTTTATTTATAAGACTAAATGTATTGTATGTTCACTGTGTAGTTGTGGGAGCTTGGAGTCCATCCCTAAAGAAAACAGACTTAAGTTTCCCTTCCTTGCATTGTGTGCAGTCTTAATGAGGAAAGCGAGTAAACGATTGGCAAAGCAGTTAAGTCAATTGGGTAATACACTAAAAAATGGCAGGTTGTATGGTGCAAAGAATGAAGCAACTTACGGCGAGAATCGGAAGTTTTGCTTCTGGTGTTTCTTATTTTAAATATGACAGTAAAATTAGGCTTCGGGAGAAGTTGACATTTGAGCAAAGGCTTCAAGAAGGGGAGAAGTTTGCATGTTAATACCTGAGTGAAGAGCTTTCAAGCAGAAGAAAGAGTCAAATTAAAGACTGATAGAAATGTATTTGTTACCCTTTGGGATCTATCTTCTTAAAGAGTAGTCAAGTTTAACCTAAAGAGTTGTCTTTCTAAAATCACTAATACCTCTACCTTTCCTCAAATAAAAGAGCGACACAGGTTTCTTTGGCTACCTCTGTTTTGCTCATAATCAAATTTGTTAACACCATAGGAAAGAATTCTGGTTCCAAGTTTAATTGACTCCCGAAAATGGCCTCTCTTCTCCTGTGATGATAGGTAGCCCAAGGAAGAAGTTAAACTCTGAAAACTGGATAATTAGACATTTAAATCCAAGCTGGGAGTGGTGGCACATAGCTGTAATCTCAGCACTTGGAAAGTAGAAGCAGGAGAACTGGAAGTTTAAGGTCATTAGCTAGATAATGAATTTGAGGTCACCTTGGGCTATAGGAGACCTTGTCTTAAAAGAAAATCTTTTTTTTAAAAAAAAATTAATAAAACTTAAATCCCAATTCATCATCTTAAAATAAATCTGGATTTGGCCAAGATTATTTCAATTACCTGAATTGAAGAGGGAACAGAATATTACCTTGATTACAGGGACTTTTATGAACATTAAACAGAGTGCTCAGCAGAGTGATGCATGTAAAACAGCAGAGAGTCAGACATGTTATCTATTCAGTTTTGGACCTTCTACCTATGTAGAAGTAACTTTGCTGATTTGCACAGAACTTCCCAAGGGAAATTTGGTTACCCAAGTGTATGCTTTGAGATTTGTCTACATAAATGTATCCCAAGTGAAATAAAATATTCATCTAGGTGTCCTCCCCACTGCTTGTGGACTTGAATATGCCAACAATGATGCTGCTGCTATCCTTAGTGTTTCTGATGAACCATTCATGTGAAGGTTTTCTTTTCTAGAGTGCAATAGCCTGTTATTTACATCAATGTGTACACAGGAAATGAAGAATAACCAAACTGCCTAATTAGTTTAAAAAGGAAAAGGAAAACTTTATACAAATCATTTCTTCCCTTTTCGTCTTATAGAACTTTAAAATTGCATGGTCAAAATCTCTTCCTGAGAAAATTACCCAAGATAAGAATTTCCCTATCTGTAAAGAAAGGAGAAGTCTTGAAAATGCTGCACAAGAAATATGGTAAAGTCTAATGAGAATTTGTTCTAATGTGGCAAAAACCAAAAACTAAGACCTATGTACCATAGTGGCAGCTGCAGGAAGAGGAGTAACACTTACTGTGTCTCATAAATAAATATGCTTATTTGAAGTACTGGGCATAAGGAAGGGAAGACATAATTATAAGCCCGTGCCTCTGAGAGTGTTATTTAATGAAGCAAACGATAACAAACCTCCAGTCAGTACTGGGTCCCACGTTGTTAGCAATTTCTACTAAGAGGGAAGGAAGGAACCCGATTAATGGCTCGACTAAGATAAATTAGTGTTTTCATTACTAGTGAGTCCTCCCACACAGCATCCATAGACTTGTCTCTCTGTGTGCTTTTAAAAATGGAATGACTGAGCAAAGAAAAACATTTTTCTTTTCATCTTGCATACAGCAGGCTAACTGTATTACTTTCCACCTCTCTGAAAAGACTCTCGAACCTTCCAAAACAAAAGCCTCAATCCATGATGTCAATGACTTCTCTCCAACACTGTAACAGGAAGAATGGGGAAACGGTCTCCCTGGAGACAGAGGAGCCAGATTGCCGGAATTTGTCAGTTGGCCAGTTGTGCAATTTACTGAATTTTCTGTATGTTTGCTCTCAGTTCTGAAATGGAGAATGATGCTGTCTTATAATGACAATCTGGCAAAGATATCTTGGAAAGCACATCCTTAGCACCTTTGTAGTTTCCATCAAGGACTCTGGCTCAAGCCACCACAGGCAAAAGAAACTCAACAAAAACAGAAAATCACAAGGCTGGGAGGTGACTGCTCATTTTGGAAATCATGAGTACCTGAGTTTGGATCCCCAGATATCATGTGAAAAATTAGGCATGATTGTGCATACATGTAACCTAAGTGCAAGAAGAGAGATTGGGGACAGGTATATCCCTGGAGCTTTCTGACCAGCCAGGGTAGCCAGTCTGTGAGCACTGGGTTCAGTAAGAGACTATGTCTCAAATAATAAGGTGGAAAGCAATCCAGGAAACTACCTAATGTTTATCTCTGGTCCTCACAGACACATGCATGCACAGCTACATATACATGTGCACACATACACACTACACACAAACTACACTACAATGTGTGTGTGTGCGTGCACACACACATGCAGAAGTAAAATATTCCTAAAAACAAAGATTCAAAAAAAATCCTTATAAACTTTTTAGCGTTCATCAATGGGACTAAATTACTGTTTCTGAGACTTCTCAAGGAAACAAGTCCTTAGTTAGACTATTTAGGTTGTAACTTATTGGAAACCATTCAAGTCATCTAAATAGAAGACTCTTGTGATACAGAGTAGCTGTTAGAGCTCAAGGAAGGTGAGTGAGCCTCTCCAAGTAACGTTCTCAAATTTGGTATTTGAAAATTAAAAGAGACCCTTAGAACACGAAAATAAAGAAACAGGAAAACTTAATCTTCTTGGAATTGCCAATTCTGATCAAATCTGGAAATAAGTTTGACATGGATGACTTGAATATTTTCAAAACAATGGCATGCTCTTCTGCAAGACCCCCAGGATGTTGTCTCAAAGAAAGTTCTCCCCAGTGAGGCTAGCCTTCTCCTTTCCCACCAGGTCAAACTAAGAAATGTGATGACTTCGGTAGTTTTTTTTTTCTTTTAGGTAATATAGAGTGTGTGTTCACTTTAAATCTCAGATCATGGTCCCCAGTCAGTGTTCAGTCCAATATAATAATGAACCCTTCACTCTTCATTTGAAAGTTCTTGCCCAGCTCCGCTGGGTCTGGCTGCTACAGGAGAAAACAGAAGACAGTGCCTGTCTGGAGTGAAGATTTACCCCAGCACTCTGAATTTCTGGATGAGGCTGAGAGGTTTAAGGTGTTTTCATTCTCTCTCTATAAATGCTACGTGATCGGCTGCCTTTTAGCCTCATTTGGAAATGAATCCCATAGTTGATGTTATTGATCTCATGGGTCCCTTGGTCAAAGTCACATGGTCACCTCCGACTTTCTTTATTTCTAGAGAATTACTCTTAATAAATCCAGTGGCCTTGTAGGAGGTGTCTGAGCATTTAAACCCCAGTACCACCACAGCCAGAGTTCTCCAGGACTGTCTGACGCTTGAAAATAAATGTTCTTCTGTCTTCATGACATGACAGATTCTGGAGTACTTTTTATGTTCCCCACCTCCCCAAAACTTCAAGGCCAGGCTAACTCATCCCTGAATTTCTCCTATTTAATCTCTCTCCTTCTTCATCTCACTTTCCACTTTGTTACACTTTGTTCTCTGGAAGTACTCTCTCCTATTTGATTTTTGCATGTACGTGTGTTGTGAGTGTGAGGTATGTACGTGTGTGTATGCCGGTGCAAGTACCTGTACCTGCAAATGTAGCCCAGGAGAAGACATCGAGTCCTTATCCTATTTTATTCTGACTTATTCATTTTGGACACTATCTCTTCCTGAACTTGGAAATCTTGCTTTGTGGCTAGGCTAACCATCAGTAAGCCCCACCCATCCTCTTGTCTCCACCCTCTTCAGAGCTGGGTTACAGGTGCTCATAAAACTATTCTTGTCTTAATATATGGGTGCTGGGATCTGAACTCAACCCTCATGATTACACAGCAAGCACTTTTAACTATTGAGCTGTCTCTCCAACACAAAACCACTCTCAATAGATTATTTGTACAAACAACAACAAAAAGAAAACCCTCTCTTTGTTTATAACTTCTAGGGAGCCTAAATTCACACAGTTGTATGCTATACCTTGGTTCCTCATTCCAAACTTTTATTTAGTGCCCTTTTTATACCAGAAGCTGATCAATAAGTATTATCCTAGTCTTCTTCCATCAGAATAATAAGAAATCATCTGAAGGCTTTTTAATAATCAATATTCCTTTGGCCCAAGAAGGAAACTTCCAACACTACAACCACCTATACATCTCTCTATTTTTTTCTTTTGACTCTGATTGTTCTCTGCCAAGAAAGAGAGATGAGTATGCTTTTTCCACCTCCCTTGGAAAAATCATATATTTGAGTGTCCAATGTCTCACCCTGAATACCAGTATTTTCCAGTAAATCAGAAAAGAGGATTATCTGTCACCTCCATGAGGAAAAAGAAAATCAAACCAAGATTCACAAACAGAAAAAAAAATCAATTTTCTCCAGGTCACTCACCTACATCGGTCCTTCAGAAAAGAAACAAAGCAAAAAAATTTTTGCTTTGTTCTTTCAGGCGATCTGGCCCTAAAGGAAGCAGACAGGGAAGGATGAACTGCAAGGCATCTCTAGTTTAAAAAAAGCTTTCTTGTGAGTAAATAATGTGCATTAAAAGGTCACTCCTGACTCTTTTCACTTAGTCCTGACATTGAAAAGTGTTTGATTGCCACAAAGAGCATCCTGTCTCATATGAAAGACAACATTAATCTGGACAACCTAGAGCTGCAATGGCAGTCTTAAATGTCTCTCATCACCAAACCGTAATTTTAGAAAAGATAAAGTAAGGAAGAAAGTTCTCTAAAACACTCCAGGTCAGAGATCATCAACATTTTTTTTTTGGAAATTATCAGAAAGCAAATATTCTAGTGGTTGCAAGCTACCTAGTCTCTATCATAGCTGTTCAACTAGGCCATTAGAGCATGAAAACAACCACCAGCTACTAAAAGAATGAGAATGCATGCTTTCCAGTAAAGTACTACAGACAGGGCACATAATTTTGAGTTTTGTATAATTATCATACAGCCCAAAATAAGTCTTCTTTTGATTTTTTTTAACTACTCAGGAACATGAAAATATTGTGAGCTCATGGGCCTTATTATAAAGAGGAAGTGGACTAGATTTGGGCTATGGTTTGATTGTTCCTGGATTGCTCTTAAATTATAAGCTTTAATCAATAGTCTAATTCATTCAGGACTGGAAGTTGATTAGTGAACTATAACACAAAATATTTATGATTAGTGAATTATAACACAAAAATATTTGTCTTAACAAACTACTTTAAACACACACACACACACAATTCATCCAAGATGCAAAATGTTTTTAGCTTTCACAAATCTCCCTAATCTTTTATGGTTGTGCCACCCACACTTTAATTTTTATTTTGCTCAGCCACCCACACTTTTCAACAGCAATGTTTAAGTAACTTTCCTTCCTAAGGGTTTTTTTTTCCAAAATACCCAACACAGCATTCCTTCCTTCCTCATTAATCTATGTAGAGGAGTGGTTCTCAACCTTCCTAAAGCTGTGACCCTTTAATACAGTTCCTCATGTGTGGTGACCCCTCAATCATAAAATGATTTTTGTTGATATTTCATAACTGCAATTTTGCTCCTGTTGTGAATTGTAATGTAAATATCTGATAAGCAGGATATTTGAAATGCACCCACCCAAAAAAGAGTCCTGAACTCTTTTTTCTTTAGTCCTGAGAACTGCTGATAACAAAGAAAGGTGGCATCCGTAGCCAAAAGCAAATGCCTTGAACACTTGGAAAGCATAGAAATCAATGGTTGAGATAGGTGTGTGTGTGTGTGTGTGTTTGTGCCAATACATGCATACGTATTATTGAGGGCTTATAATAGAAGAAGCCATATATATATATATATATATATATATATATATATATGAAGCCCTCTTCTATATATCTATTCTATATATAATAGAATCAGGAACTGGGCATCCAGTGATCCAGTTGGCACTGGACATCAGTGAATACTTTATATAGAAGACAGTGTCAGTGAACCTTGCAAGCATTTGAGTAGTGTATCCCACTTTCTGATCATGCTTCTTTAAGTTTTCTCTGAGGAATGAAGATTGCGCGATGACTTTAGCTATTCCCACTACCTAAAGCATGCCTTGCTTTGTTACTGCTTTTTTAAGAGAGAACTAAGATCCATTTCACTGTTTGTCCATGATCTAGGAGACACATGTGGAATCCTCCCAGATGACATCAAGACTCTACTGCAGTCATGGTTAGGCTCTGCTTGAATAGCAGTGGGGATGGGTTTTGTGGATAGAAAGTAGTATAGCTGCTCAGAGAATATTATTGTGATTAGAATATGATACTCATCAAATCATAGTCAAAATATAGTGGGATAGGGTAAAGGTAGGGAAGAAGAGAAACAAGAGTGGTCCCAACAAAAGAACTGCTACACTTTGCAAAATAAATGAGTTGTTCTCATGTCACTCATTTCAGGGGCCATGAGAGTCAAATCATGTGACAACTAATGTTCAGATACACTAGATGTCATCCACTGCGACTCTCATGACCTCTGACATACTTAAATTTGACTGCTTTATCTTCTCCAATGAGTATATTCCAGGTTTAAAAAAAAACTGACAAACCTAATTTACATATTTGAAATAAATATCTTCCTAGATCTCTGCAGTAAAATGAGTACTTCCTCCGTATTTGAAATTGACTCCCTTCTTGTGAAGTAAAAGTACATTTATCCTTCATTTCATTGCATTTTACATATTCTTGCTAAAACTTAAGTGCTCCTCAACAGACGCTATGCCAAATCTTACCTGAAAGAATTGTTCTGTTCATATTGTCTTTAATGCCGATGGAATCTGAGGTGCTCACCAAGAAAATGATCAAAACATTCAATAGCACACATACTTCTAACTGGACCTCAGTTCTCATGTGAAGCCTTCATTGTTTCAATTGTAGCGTTAGTCTGTTGTAATGCTTTCAATAATATGTATTATAATACCCAACAGCTATACTAAAACCTTTAGAAGAGAGGGGCAAAATGACCCCACTTGATCTTATAATACCTGTTTTAGTTATTAGTTGCTGAAATGTGATATACTAGCAAATGAAATTTAAGGAAAGAAGAGTTAATTTTGTCTTACAGTTTGAGGATACAGTCTATCACATCAGGAAAAACACTCTGTCAGGAGGTTGAAAGCAGCTGGTCACATTGCACCTGATGTCTGGAAGCAGTGAATGGGTTTAGCTGACTGTCTTATTTTCCTTTCTCTCATTTTTTTTTTGAGATTATAATATAATTACTTAATTTATTCATTTCCTTCCTTCTTTCAACACTTCCATAGAGCCCTCCTTGTTCTCTTTCAAACTCATGGACTCTTTCTGCATTATTTGTTATTACGCACATATATGGATATGCATATATATTGCTAAATATAACCTGCTGAGTCTGAATAATGTCACATGTATGTGTGTTTCAGGGCTGACCATTTGAAATTGGTGTGCTTTTTCCTGAAGAAAACTATTTCTCCCATTCTCAGCATTCTTTAGTTACCTGTAATTGCTGGTGTGGGGTTAAGGTCTCTAGTCTTTACTCATCTACTTTGTCATATCCATTGTTCTCCTTGTTCAGTTTAAGTAGCCATGCTGGTGAGACTCTATGGGTGTACCCTCTGACATTACGGAGAGGTACAGTCTCACAACAAACATCCTGATCTTTTGATTCTTAACAATCTTTCCATCCTGACTAGAGTTATTTTGTAGATGACCCACTTGTACTAGGATCCACAAGTCTGCATTTGAGTGATTGTGGTTTTCTATTGATGGTCTCCATATATTGAAAGGAGAAGCTTCCTGACAATCACAGACATTGTATGAGTCTGAGATAGGTCCTTTGAATACCTGTTGTGGTTGTGTAGCTTAGTGTTCTTGTGGGACTCCAGTAGGTGTGTGTGTGTGTGTGTGTGTGTGTGTGTGTGTGTGTGTGTGTGTGTGTCGGGGAAGTGTCTGACTCTTTTGCCTGCTTTTGAGACCCTTTTCCTCTTACTGGGTGCCTCATCCAGCCTTAATATGATTGGTTGTGCCTGGTCTTAGTGTAACTTGTGCCCTGTTTGGTTGATGTTCCTAGGGAGACTGCTCTTTTTTTTTTTTTAAGGAAATGGAGGAGGAATGAATCCAGTAGTGAGAGGAAGTGGGGGAGGGGTTGGGAGGATAGGAGGGAGGGGAAACTGCAATCAGGATGTAATGCATGAGAGGAGAACTTTTTTAAAAATTTAGAAAGAGAGGAAAGAAGGAAGGGAGGAAGGATGGAGGGAGGAAGGAAGGAAGGAAGGAAGGAAGGAAGGAAGGAAGGAAGGAAAAAAGGAAGGAAGGATAAGCTTCTCAGATGAGAAGTGAAGACTACACTCTCTATGGATAGAAAGACAAATATTTAGAGTGTAGTTAATGATTATGCTGGTTTAGTAAAATGATGGATGTCGGTTCTCTTCCAAAGAACCGTGAATGTTTGTGTTTAGATGGCTTTTTTACTTTTTTCAGCGTGGAACCCCAGCCCAGGAAATAATATCACTCACATTTATGGTTGGTCTTCCAATCTCACTTAACATATTAGGTAATCCTTTACACATATGCCTGTAAATGAACCTAATCCAGATAACCCATCATAGGCATACCCAGAGGCTTGTCTCATCAATGGTTCTAGGGCCTTTTATACTTTGTGAACTTCAAATGTTTAAAACTATGTCCTGAGATATGCAAAATCCTCTTGTTTCCCTTCTGATCTAGTCTGTATGGCATTCTTTTGAATAGACGATATACTAACACTAGTAGATTCTTAACACTCCCAAAGTAGCTCGCTTGCTTTCTCTTCTGGCCTCAAACACATTGTACTCAAACGTGTTGTCACAAATTGGAAATTTAGGTCACCTTCAGAGAATTCTCTGTTGGCTCTCAAAACAATGAAGTTTTTAGTGCCTTCATTTCCTGGACAGTTCTAACGTCAGTGTTTTTTAGCTTTTTTCATCAGGTTCTCTCCCTCCTAGCATCAAGATCCATACGATTTAAATTCAACTGCTGTTTTCCTCCATGGCTCTTGAGGAAGATGAGATAAGAATGTAGTCCCTTCCCATGCCTACACTAAAGGGAACGAGGGCCCTCACCACTGTGATAGAGCTTTCTAAAGAAATGTTTTCAGCCACCTTTGTAAAGTACTTTCTCTTCTGTCTTTTTATAGCCTTAATATGGTAAAAGCATCTGGAGTCCTGGAACAAGATCTTTGGAGGAAAAAGCATCTTATATTCATTTCTTTTTAAAATCACTTATGAACTCACATATCTATCATAATTTCTTGTCTAGCCTGAAACTTCAATCTTAAAATAATTATCCATAGAAAATTCCATCAATGAGAAAATAATTGAAAACATTTGAGTATATGTACACTTTTATCATTCTAAGCTACATTTTTCATAACAAAAGTAAAATGATTCTTTAATTTATTTTTTCAATTATCAACAAATATATTTGGAGCCTCTTTCCATGCAAATAAGTGTCTACATAAAGATAAACACTGACATATCTTACTTTTAGCAATGCGTATCATGATTAGGTAGGACAATGAGTAGTTATCCACACGGACTAACCAATATTTACTCAGTTGTTTCTTGACACTGACATAGACCTTTTCTTCTCTTATGATAAGTGATCCAGTGTATAACATGTATTTATATACTTTATGTGTGTATAGTATATATATGTATATACTTGAATCCATTCAGTTATTTAAATATTTATTGATCAGTTATTATAATGATATGGGAAAGAGTTACGTTCTAATCGCATCTTACTCAGGAAGTCATAAAGGAAAACACTGCTCAAATTTGAATTGTGTGGCTCCTGCTGTTGGGGGGAATGAAGCTTTACAAAGAAAGCTTCAGAAGACTGAACTCCTAACTGCTCAAGAAATGAACTGAACTCCTAACTGAACAGAAAATGTAGCATTATTTGCTTGCAAAAATTCCTAAATATGAAATCATACAGTTCAAATGTATACTTGCTTTAATGTATTCGGCCTATGTTCTTAAAATGTCCTGCAAATATATATGAATGCGAGAGGGTATGCATTTAATTTTGCTATTCAAGATGGAAAATATGTCTTTTTGAAAATTTCTTCACTAATTAGGGCAAACAATGAACTATAATTAACATGAATCACAAATGTATTTAACTCTAACAAATCATTGGATTTGCTCTATTTTACTCTAATTTTATATTTGTAGAGAAATAACAAAAATAGTAATATGGAGTCCCTTTATATTCCTCAGCTCTTTTCCAAATCTTTTATCTTACCTAGACACAGCATAATTACTAAGACCATGAAACTGACACCAATAAGATTATTAACTAAATGTCCATACTTACTCAAATTCTACCACTTTTCCCTTATCTCTTTTTCCATTCAAGTATCTTACCTAATATCTTAATTTATGGAACTGGAGAGATGTCCCAGAGGCTAAGACGACTGCACTGCTCTTGTAAAAAAGCGAGTTTGATTTCCAGCACCCATACCTAGTTGCTCATAATCATCTCTAACTCCAGTTCCGGGGCAATTTGACACCTCTGATCCCATCAAGCACCTGTACCCATGCTCACGTATACATACAGAAACATATATATATATATATATATATATAATTAAAATTAATAATAAATCTTTCATAAAGAAAAGAGATACTACTTTATGTACCGTGGATTCTCTAATCTACCACATTTTTTTTAATGTTTCCATCATTTATGACCTTGGCTTTTTGGAAAAGGCCTGATTGGTTATTTTCTACAAATCTCCTTCAGTCAGAGTTTGTCTGACATTCCTAACAACTGGAATGGAGATATGTATTTTTTGAAAGAATATATCCTGCTAATAGGCTAATACTATAATGTGTCTTCTTGTTAGTAATATGTACCACAGGTACAAGTAAATGTCATTTTAATGCCATAATGTTGTCTGAGGTTTCTGCCCTGCCTGATTCCCGCAATCATTATGTCTCAAAGAAATCACACAGAAGTCTACATTAACTATAAACTGATTGGCCCATTAGCTCAGGGTTCTTATTAACTCTTATAACTTATATTAGCCCATTATTCTTGTCTATGTTAGCCACGTGGCTCAGTACCTTATTTGGAGGGGCTGTCACATTTTGCTTCTTCTGTAGCTGGGAAAGAACTGCGGGTCAAGATTTCCTTTTCCCAGAATTATTTTGTTCTCATTAACCCACCTCTACTTCCTGTCTGGTTGACCTGCCTATACTTCCTGCCTGGCTACTGGCCAATCAGCGTTTATTTAAAATATAATTGACAGAATATAGACCATTATCCCATACCACTCAATAGGATAATACAAATAGTATATCTATGGTATCAACTATATAGTAAGCCTAATGACTTTTCTATTTTTATGATCTTTCTAAAGACTTTGAAAAATAAATCTCATTTTGTTTATTTAATCTTTTAAAATATGGAGCTCACCCAAATCATACATGATCTGTCTGATTCAAAAATTAGAGCCTTTTCCAATGCAGGATAAGCATTTCTATGACTTGAGAAATAATTAAATCAAACTCAGGTACATGTGAATGGAAATTGTTATGTTTTTAGAGTTTGATTTTAGCTTTGCCTTCCATATAGTAGAAGTCCGCAGACTGCCAGAGTCTTTTGTTGTGTGTTAATGAAATAAAAACACCAAATTTTGAAAAACTATTCCTTTATCTTACACAGAATCACAAGTCTTTAGTCTTCCATCTATATTAATTTGTGAAGATGGTAAGTGTTAACCACGCATTATACTTCAGATATTCTATCCTGGAAAGCCAACTATCCAAGGAGAGAAACAAATTCACTGACGTTCAGTTATTCAGCTTGATGCAAGATGTGTGATACATTTTCTTTGAAGGCTATTATAACACAGAACACAAAAGACATGCACAAAATAATCTTGAAAAAAATATTGTCAACAATTAATGTGTATGTTTCTACAGAGTGCCATTTAAAAGGTTGACTTGGTAATCTAATATGGTGGCTGATTATGAAATGAGAAAACAGAAAGTTGAACCTCTGAACAGAAGCACAATGAGATAATGCACATAAAGTGTTTAGCGTTGTGCTGGTACACAGTGAACACTCCATAAATCTTACCCCTTCTCTCTGCTGCTCAAGCTGTCTGAGGTGTCACTGTTGTTTAACCTGGGAAAGAGAATATGTGGCTGCCTCATCCCCTGCTCTGTGAGACAGAAAATCGTGTGCTATAAATTTAGAAAGGAAGATGGCTGGTCTCTGGCCAGTTTGGCAGCTGCTTATCTTCTGTAAGTGTTCTTGTGTTGTTCTACTGCCGTATAATCTAAAAGCACCATTATGAACCCATTTGAGAGCAAGACTGAAAGCTAAATCAAGGCAATGTGGCAGCGAGTCAGCTAACAGTGTACAATCACTGTTTCAGTCCCTTCCCTTTGGGCTTCCGATCTGAGAAAGACACTTTAGCGTTTAAGTAATTCTAGTGACCCTGACTATAAGACAGACTTTTTCAATCTTGGCACTATTGTTACTTGGAGTCTGTATATCACACATTATTTAGAAATAACCCATCCTCTGTACCACTCCAGTTGGGACAACCAGCAAATATCTCCAGACAATTTCAAGTATCTCCTGGAGAGCTGTTACTCCTATTGAAAACCACTGCTACAAGGCTGTCAAATACTCAAATGGTCCTTGATTAAAATTGGAAACAAAGGAACTAGAAAACATACTTCCTGGGTAATAAGTGTTTTAAAAGATGTTATTACATGTGTTTCGTGTGTTTCCACAACAGCTCTATAAGGTGGTTTTAATTCTCTAGTCAAGGAAGGTAAAACCAAGTTTCATGATGGGTAACCAGCCCAGCCGCAAATAATCATTCTGCTCTGAGGTATTCTGAGTCTTGACAACAAAAACCCTGCTTATTCTAACATGGCCATACGATCCTTGGTTCAAATAGAAGGCCTAGCCTTGTGAACTTTCTTCTTCCCAGGAAAGACAGTATACATTTACCAAATACAGATGGTTGGTAATTTGGTGTGTTTTAGAACTAACATCAATTTTTATTCAACCTCCTGAAGCTAAAATGTGACATTTCTCCTTTAGCAGTTAATTTCCTGTTAGCTTTTGCACATAGTAGGCCCAAGAGGAACACTGGCATGCAAGAAGAGAGCAGAGGGACTTCCTTAGACTGGTGTGCTGCTTGTACCTGTCACAAAGGCTGATACAGACACTATAATGTCTTAGGGCCTAGATTACTAACAGAAGCCAACACTAAGTCCCAGGAACAGCTGCATCCTCCCAGGGGACCAGCCAGCCACCTGGTGGCAGGTTAATTACACCAGATCCCTTCTGTCACCAACAGAGTAGTGTTCTCTCTTCACTTGAGTAGACATGTTTCCTAGATATTGATTTGCTTTCCCTGCAGATAATGTTTCTGTTATCACTACCATCTGTGCACGCAGAATGCTTTTTGTTCCATCATCACATGCCACATATCATCGTTTTCCTAGCCCAATGCTCAATACACAAGGGAGAGAGATGGCCATGGGTGTATCCTCATGGAATTCCTTGCTCATCACTTATAGTGACGGTGCTTTGTGAATGCTGGGAAAAGGCTCTACCGCTGATCTACAATGATCTTGCGTTTACTGATCTTAACTATATACTCATTCACCTGGAAACATCACCTTTTAGCAAAAGGAAAGTTCAACTATGGGTTTAATGAGGATCAGTTGAGAGATATGAACAAAAATGCAACAGGTAAAAAACATTGGCTAAACCAACAATATTTATGCCTAACTTGCATATTTAGCACGTGGGCCTGAAAACCTGTACATGCAAATGCAAGTGGCTCCTCTCACCATTCCACTTAATATATCCTACTCAAAGAAGTTTTGCTTTTAAAAACTAATACTTAGTTTCTGTCACTTTGGGGGGCTGTAGTTCCAAGAAAAGCACACCAGTGTATTTTCATGATATTGGAAGTTGAGACTATCACTGGCCATCAAGGGCTCCTCCTGCTCTTGAATCCAAAGGCAAAGAATAAAATAGCAATGTTCCTGTTCAATGATTGACACAGATTACCAAGAAGAGGTTGAGATACTACTATTCAATAACATCTGGATAGACTCCGTCTAGAATGTATGGAATTTTCTCAGAGTCCATTTGGTGCTATGTCTGAGAAGAGAAGCTGATTATGAGCACCCCCCCAACCAAAAAAAAATACATGAACAACATCAAAAGGTAAGGTCGTCCAACCTCATAAAATAACATAATCCGTTAGGCTTAGAAAAAGAGGAATGTGTAATGGTGACTGAAAGAGAAGAATTCAATAATGAAGGAAAACCCATTCAGTGGCGATACTGTGAAGGGATGGAGGTCATCACTGGAGAAATGACTTCTTCAGTTACACTTTCCTCCTTGCCTCCTGCCATGTGCTATCTATACACATGCTGTCTGGTTAGCTCTGTTTTCTTTGAAAAATATTTTTAGTGCATTTATTTTCTTTGGCTGAGTGTTTTGCTTGCACCTCTGCCTGTGCATCTTGTGCACACCTGGCGCCCGCAGGAGGCATCGTATTGTTATGGAGAGTTGTGAACAACTACGTGGGTGCTCAGAATCGAATCTGATTTCCCTGCAAGAACCAATACTGCTGAGCCAGCTCTTCGGTCCCCAGTTTTGTTTGTTTAATTGTATTAATGGTAAGATTTAACATCAACACTGTCATGTTTCTACTTTGAAATAATTTGGGACCCAGACATTACCAAGGTAATTACAGTGTATTCTTTAGGAATCATGGCTTAAAGTTTAAAAGCACACGCTCCTCTTCTAGGCGACCTGAGTTTGGTTCCCAGCACCCACATCTAGTGACTCACAACTGCCTGTTACTCCAGTTCCAGGAGCTCTGACACTCTTTTCTGGTCTCTCTGGACATATATGAAGCATACATTTGTACAGATGCATACACATAAATAAATACAAAAATAAATCAGGTGGGTGCAAGACAGCAGCCAGAAAAGAGCCACCACTGCATGGCACAGGTCTTTTGGGCACCACTATGATGAACAAGTATGTGATGGAGAAAATGGGAGAGAAAGAGAAGCAGAGTGATTCATACGCTGTAAGAAAAGGCAGCAGAACTGGAGACACAATGGAGTTGAGGGACAGGCTGATTGATGTGAGTGGCCTATGCTGCCATCTGAAGCCATGTGATATCCTTGACCTGTGCTGCAAATAAGGGCCATGTCGGGGTCCATGCCCCTATGACAGTGGGGATCTGTGTTGATGCTCATGGCCCATGTTACCCACCAGATGCCATGCAGATGCCATTGTCTGGACTGCTTCTTAAAACCATGTTGATGCCTGAGAGCCTTGCTGAGCACGCCCCACCTCTCTTTGACCCTGGGAGAGCAGGTCCTGCCCCTTGCTGGCAGTCATAGGGAGTAGAGTGGGGGAAGAGATGGCTCTGTCCCTTTGCCTAAAGTGGGAGTGGTTCCTGGGATAACCAACTCAGATACCACACAGGGCCAGATCCAGAGCCTTGAGTTGGTCTACCCCAACATCTGTCCCATCCCAACATCTGTCCCATCTATGAATTGCTGGAGTCAGTCCTGTGGAAATGTAGCCACATGATCTCCATGACTCAGGGCAACAGCAGGATATTTGAGAGGAATTTTGTTGAAACTCCAGAAGCCAAAGGTCTCCAATCAGACCACAACTCACAGCAATGAACATTTATTTGCAAGTAAAACTGTTTCTGCAAAAGGATATGCTGCGTGATACACCACAGCTTCCAATAGCATTACAAAGGACAAATATCTGATGAAGAGGTAGTCAAGATGAAGAAGAGAAATGGATTCCTTTTCTTCATTAATAATATTTTTTCTCTTCTTTGCAGGGAGAGGATACAAAGTAACTGGGACTTTACCTTTCCTCTTTTTAAAAAGAAAATGAGAATGTATTTGCTTATTTAGGGGATATGTATTGCTAAGCAGAAAAATGCATTAGTTACTTAGATCAAATGCAATTAAAGCTGTGTAAAGTGTACGTACAAGTGCTGAAATTCTGGTTATTGCATTCTGTTTCAAGACTATAATGCAGCTAAGCACATCCTTCCTTGCCAGTGGCTCCGACTGAACTTCTAATAGTGGTGGCTGCGAGCGGAGAGGGGGTCAACCAAGCTGAAAAATATGGAAGAAAGAAGATAATTCTTTCCTCTCTTAACTTGCTGTCAATGTGTCATTCTAGTGGAAAAAGAGCTTTATCTCAACAATACAGTTGGCTCCAGCCTCCAGCCATTCTTTTTCTGTCTCAAAACTAGCTTTATCATATAATAAGCAGCCAGGTTAAGTTCTTCCTCAGTGGACTATATCCTAGATCCTCAGAACTTCCTTCAAATCTTCTAACCCTCATTGTAAAACACTTTGGTGGTGTATCTGACATTCCTTTTCATTTATCCACTTAAGACGAATAGTTTAGATGTTTTCTCATATAGTCACAAAGTTGAGCACCGATCAGTGCAATATAAGTTTAGTAGACTTTCAATATTCCCACAAAGAAACCTAATACCTATTAATAGTCACTTCCCATTCTCCACTTCTCTTCCAAGCTCAAGTAACCACAAACCTACATTCTGTCTCTATTGATTTACCTACACTGGGTATTTCCTGTAAATGAAAGCATAAAATTTGTGGCTTTGGCACAAAGGTTTCAAGGTTCATCAATCTTTAGGGTGTGTCAATTTTTTTCCTTTGGTGAAACTAGTCCATCCTGTGAATATATCATATTTTGTCGATCCTTTTATGGGTTTTTCTTCTTGGAGGCTATTATGAGTACTGTTATAAATATCTGTGCACAAGTTTTGTGAAAACATATGTTTTCATTTCTCTTTAGTACATAAACAAATGTGAAATTACTAATCATATGATATTTTGTGAGTTTTTAAATACTTTTTAGTACAAGGTCTCACTATGTAGTTCTGGGTAGCCTGGGACTCAAAGAGATTCATCTGCCTCTGACCCCAGAGTACAAAGATTATAGGCATGTGCCTCTATACCTTGCCTAGTTCCTTAATTCTGGTCACCATACCTCCACATTGTGTTCCCCAAATCCCAGGAGTAAAAGCTCCTTCCTGAAGTTACAAATTCAGGATTACTTCAGTGTTCCTTTTTAAAAAGTCTTTTTATCCTCCAAAAGCTATGTAATCAGTTTCCTGGTTATTTCGTTAGTACCTAGTATGATTACTATGTTCTGAGTAAACACTTGATGCTATAATCATATAAAAGTACAAATAGTTTTATTCATCCTCACTAAGCAAGAAAAATGGCTATAAATGTCACCATATCATAGAGAATCGACACAATCATAATAACAGTTGGTAATCTTTGCACATACCTTATTTGGTAGTACCAAGATTTTATTGTAATGTATTGAATGAGAAGCTCCCTGAATTAATATTTGAAACGTTTGTCTGACATGGTTCAGGATCAATATCAATTCTATTGGAAAAATGATTCCTTCAGTTTATTTCCTTCTTTCCTCACTCATTTAATAATTATTAATCACTTATCTCACACCAGGAAGTGTTACAAGTTCCGCTGATACAGCAGGAAATAGGAGACACAAAAATCTCAATAACCATAATATGTATACTTTAGAGCAAGCAAGTGCTAAGTGCAGGTGGTGAATAAGAAAATAATCTTTTTCAAGTGAACAAAAAGACAAGAGGGCTATTGGGCTTTTGGAGGATTGTCGGAAAAGGTTTCACAACCAAAGAAACTTTGAAGCAAACACACGAAATAGATGAGGGAGAAAGCATATGGATATCTAAGAGAAAAACTGCTCCAGGCACAGGGAACAAGAAGACTTGCCTCTTGAGGCCCTGAGTTGGGAGGACGCCTAGTTTGCTCAAAGAACAGGATGGAGGCCAATGTGGCTGGACTTGAGTCCAGTGAAAGAGCCCTATAAGAACAGGTGAGAAGGGCAGCAAAAGGTTGATCTCATGGGGCTCTCTGTACACCACTATAAGGACTTAGGCTTTAGTATGGTGTGGTAAGAGGCCAGTGGAAGGTTTGGAATAGGGAACTGACATGGCGCAACAAACATTTTTAACAAGATTATGCCTTCTAATGTTAAAAGTCCACTGTGGAAGTGCAGTTAGAAGGCCATAATCCAAACAGGGAATGTTATGAAAGTAGGAAGGAAGGAAGTAGCTGGCTTCTGAATTTTCTGACAGATTGAATGTGTGATATGAGAGAGAAGAGCCAAAGATGACTTCAAGAATTTTAGCTTGGGTAATTGAGAAATAGGATTGTCTACTACCACGACAAGAAAGATTGGAGGAAAACAAGGTTTCTAAGAGAAAGGTCATAGTTTTCATTGTTCTTATGCTACAGCTGACATGCCTGTTAGATATCCAGATGGAGATCTAAGAAAGTCAAGTGATTGATAGAGAAAAATCTGGAGTTCATGATGTAATGTAAATTTCTTGATGTACATGCTTGAGCTCATATTATATGTATTCATGAAAATAACTCAGATCAATATGTGATTTTATGTTTAAAAAACCCAGTTCCAAATATTAAGCCCTGTAACAATCAGACCTCAGAACCCAAAAGAGGTTAGAAGAAGAAGAAAAATATGTGTAGAATTAGTAGCTTTTGATGCTGGTGGGAAAGCAAAAGAACACCATGTCTTAGAAACTAAGTACGAAAGTGCCCCAAGAGAGCTATAACTGATAATAGAAGAACTTCTGTTCCAGGACCTCAATACATTATGAGCAATGTAGACATGTACATGGAACAGTTATAGCTCCCTTCTGTAATGATTTGTGTTTGTAGCAGCCTACTATGTAGCATAAAATAGGCCACTTATTCATTTCCTGCTGCTGCATTATAAGTACAGCAAATGAGAAAGAATGATGTCAAAGGAATATTTCATAGTTTATTATCATTCAATTATGTTATGGGAAAAATGTAATTTCTCTTCAGCAAGTTCTAGATAGACCTTTGTATTGTTTTTATTAATTACATCTTGAAGCAAAATATAAGGAACAAGTAAAAATGAAAAGCATTTTCTCTACAGTGACAAAAAAGATACAGACTACTTTTATAGCGGCTAAAACGTTCAATGGTTTAATCAAGTTTTCCATCTCAACTTCTATTAAAACTCTCACATAGAGAGCTGGAGCTATGAATCCATGTTAAGAGAAATCATTCTTCTTGTAGTTCCCCCAAGTTGAGTTCCCAGCACTCTGTAACTCTGGTTCTAGGAGATGTCAAGCCCTCTTCTGCCCTGTGGGCACCAGGCATACACATAGACACGTGGTGCAATACATACATGTGTTCATATACATAAAATTAAAATGGATCTTGCATAGTCGTTGAGGATTATCATCACAGAGTCTTTCAGGAATATGGCAATGGAAAATGCACTGTCTTGTGACTGTGTCAAGGACGTGGAAGCAGAAGAAGCCTGGAGAACTCAGTAATCATGTGGATACTTTCAATAACGTAGTTAAGAAATGAATGGCTTAAGTAGCTTCGACCAGCATGCCGTTGATCCAAACTGAGTTATGTAATCATAAGTGCAAGAATTTTCAGGAGCCCTTTCCCTTGGCAAACAATGTGGTTTAAGGAGACTTAAGAATCTGCTATTATTTACAAACAACTAAATTATTTGAACTAAAGCATGTGTTTATTACTTTATGTAAATTAGTTGTGTTTCATCATACCTTTGGACATATCAGACATGGGTTAGGAAATTGCAGCATACTGAAACTGACTGAGAAAGAGTTGTCTCTGATGACTGCTCTTCTCTGTGGTGTAAAAGGTACTGAGAACGCAAGCGAAGGCTGCAGAGCAGGATGCTATAGCGCGTGTGTGGTGAAAGCAGGTGGAACTGCACATACACGGAACATGCAATATGCACAGGACTTTCCATTATTTGCCGGTTGCCCTGTGGTATGATGAAATGTTTCGAATCATTGTAATGGGGAAAGTACAACAGCAAGCCGTGATGCTTTCTTTCCCATTATTTTTACTCCTCTCTTAAAATATCTTAAGTATTTCTAAGTATTTAAAATCAGAACTGCATGTTCCTTAAAAAGGCAAATCTCTTTTAATGAAGGCATTCTGTGAAAATAATAGAGAAGCCTTGGCTTGGAAAACTTTGGCAGGGCCTATTTCTTGATAATAATGAAATCCAGGTGTACTCCACACTACAGTCTCGGCTATTATTCTCCAATACACCCAAACCATCTTTCTCAGTGCCTGGAGCCATCCACTAAGACAAATGAAAACAACATTATCATCCATATTATTTATATCTCCCCGCTACTCTACTGATAACACCAGTGATGCCATAACCATAGTTGCCATGGAAACTAAAGAGCCACAAAAATACATAAGTGGGGTTTTGAAGACTCCACATGTATGACTTTTAATAAAAAGAGAATTTCACAAATACGGCTCAAGGAAGTGAAATAGCCATTGAGTCTAGACCTGAATTAAAAGAATCGGGCAATGTGCCATCATAAATATTCCCAAAGAAATTAATCCATGAACTGAATTAAAGATTTATTAGAGCTGTGAAGATTATCAATGGTAGTCAATGCAGTAGCAGCCATTTGAAACTTGGAATAATCTCAACGGGTTATCAGTTAAGATTTCCATGTGATTCTCCTCTTCCTTTGTTTATTCACTTGCTGTTTAGTCTTTTCAAGTATATGTTGACCATCCCTGCATTCTGAACACAGAAATGAATAAAACACCAGTGTCTTGTTATAGACACATTGCACTAAGCTAACGTATGCATAAGGGCCTTATTTGCACATGTGCACTTGCTTGCTACTTTTTAAAAATTGATATATGAAAATCTGAACTTATGAAAAATAAATGAGGAGACGATGCTTCTGGCTTCCAAAAAATCACCATGACATAATTCACTTCTAGATTCTTTCAAATAATGCATCTGCTTAGGGCATTTTATGATTCACTGATGATTGATCACTTGATTAAGGAATTAAAAGGAAATGTAAAGTAGTGGTTACCAGCATCAAATCACTTGGGGAGCCTTTAAAATGCACTACTGCCCAGGCTTCATTGCAAACCAAATTAAGATCAATCTCTGGAAGGAGGAAGTGGGAATTCCAGGCTCATCTAAATGTGCACACAGGCTTGCGGATCACTACACTCTGGAGCAAGAGCTGGCAAACTCTGGCTCTTGTGCTCAACCGACCTGCCAGCTGCTTTCATAAATAAATTCCTATTGCAATACAGTCAGGCTCATAATATTGTTTATCCCTGCTGCTCCCTCGACAGTGGTAGATGTGAGTAGGTAGGACAGGTACAGGGTGAACCAGTAGCAGCCGAGTAGTGAAACAAAGACCACAAGGCCTGCAAACCTAAAAACATTTACCATCTGGCTGTTGGTTGTGGAAAAGGGAGGAGCCAACCTCTGGTTTCAAAACTTAAAATGTCCAATAACCCATGATGTGTAGCCTTATCAGAATTCTAAAGCATGTCTTGAAATAACCCTGCAAAAGGGATACAATGTTTTATTCAATTTGACAAACTTTTATTGCATATAACTATTCAAGAGTGTGCTCTTAATTTATTGGATGGTGTTTAAGCTTTAACTCTTGGCTTCAAAACCACTCTTTCAAGTTTCTGTTTACAGCATCTAGGACTCTGTAACTCATGTTTCTTCTTTGCCAACTGCTCTTTGTTAGATTCTGCCAATAGGGGACGCTAGAAAAACAGTACAAGGTGGATCAAGAAGAAGGACTACATCTCTTCCTGGTTGCTTTTACTTGGTTCAGACAACTACTTCACTCTAACGGTACAATTCATTCCACTAGCAACTGAAATTGAAATTTTGCTGGCGCTGTCAGACTCAGTTCATAGTGCACCTTTGAAAATCCTATTGCTGGACTGGAGAGATGACCCAGTGGGTAAGAGTGTTCAGTGTGCTGACATGAGGACCTGGCTTCAAATCCCCAGATCCCACATAAATTATTAAGACCTGGGTTATGGCCACCTGTGGCTGTAACCCTAGTGTTGCAGACTGGAGAGGTGGATCCTGGCAGCTCACTAGGCATCCAGCCTAGCCAAAATGGCAAGATTTAATTTCAGTGAGAGACTCTGTCTCAGTAAGCACACACACACTCACTCACATACACACACACACACACACACACACACACACGAGATAGGAGAGAGAAAATGAGAGAGAGGGAGAGAGAAAGTTTACCATTCACTAGGAAAACTCTAAAAGGTCTAGGTCCTAGCCCCATAGTCTCTTTCTCCAGGTTTAGAGATACCGACACCAGCTGAATAATGGGACTCCTGCTTCCCACGTCTACATTTAATAATTTTCAACGTCTTTGAGAGGTTTTGAACTGCAGATATCACAGTGCTTCCTTCAGTTGCTACCTCCGTGATGTCCTAATGTTTCTTTTCACTTTTCCAATGCCTAAGTGTTTTTTCTATTAAAGTTCCTGTTAATATTACTGCTATGCTTTCTCTCTATGTGTGACAGAGTTTATATCTACTAAAGAGCTCAATAATTATAAATTATTGCTCTACCCTGTAGTGATGATGCAAGTGGGCCACGTCCCACTGCCCGGCTAGCTTTATCCGAAATAATTACACGGAAAACTGTGTTGATAATGTGGCCCATTATCTCTAGCTTCTTTTTGGCTAACTCTCACATCTTAATTAACCCATTCTAATAAATCTGTGTATCACCACATGACTGTGGCTTACCGGCAAGATTCTAGCCCACGTCCATCTCTGGCGGAAGAGCCATGGCGTCTGCCACACTGCCTTCTACCCAGCATCCTGTTCTGTCTACTCTGCCTACCTAATTTTCTGTCCTATCAAAAGGCCAAAGCAGTTTTTTATTTAATCAATGAAATCAACACAAAACAGAAGATCCACCTACATCATTACCCTATAGTCCATAAAGATTTATTAATATAACTATTATGTGGGAAATGTAATGCTAAACTTGAAGATAGTATTATGTTCTCTTTTTGAAAAAAGTCTACCTTCACATCTACTAATAATATTTTAATTAGGGGTTACATAAAAGAATAAACCTGTCACCATGTATAATATAGATGGTAACTATTCACTATACATTTCCAGTAGTGTATGTTGCCAAGATACTATTTGGGACATCCTATCATAGCCTGATTGGTACAAGATGTTGAGGGCCTTGGACTTTCCACAGGGCAGGGTACCTTGCTCTCTCTTATGATTGGAGGGGGTGGGGAGAGGGGGTGTGGAGGAAGTGGGAGGGAAGTGGGAGGAGGGGAGAAAATGAGAATTTGGATTGGTATTTTTTAAAATAATAAAATAAAATAATAATTTTAAAAATGAAAGAAAATTGTGAACCTTTTTTATTTAAATGCAAATACATTTTTATCTGTGCACATTATTTTTATTTTATTAACGATTTTATTGTTTACAGGCATGGTGGTATATATCTGTATTCCTAGCTAAGATCATATAGCAAGCCAAAAAAACAACATTCAAACAAAACAATTTTGTTCTTTACTAGGGTAATATAATACATGTGGCATAAAAACAGAAGGGCTATTGATGGCAGGTGAAAGAGGGAAAGGTTCTAAGGGAAAAGAAGCAACAAGAGCATAGTAGGTATGGTAACTATTCTTGTGTATCAACTTGACTACATATGGAGTTAGCTAAAACTCCCAAATGGGGGGCACACCTGTGAGGAAATTTGGCTTAATTTGAAGTAAGAGAATCCACTTCTAATCCAGCTCTTAGAGGAAGGATAACACATTGTGGTACTATCTTGTTTGTACTATAACAAATAAAGCTTGTCTGAAGATCAGAGGGCAGAGCTAGCCACTAGATAACCATAGAGATCTGGAGGTCTGTATAGACAGAAAAGAAGTTCTATGACTGTGTGGGGAGAGGAATAGAAGGTGGGTGGAGACAGGAGCTTGCCCCTTTTCAGCTAAGGAGTTAACAAGGTAAGCATTGGTTGTGGTTTGCTCCTTTCTTTCTCTGATCTTTCAGCATTTGCCCTGATATCTGGCTCCAGGATTTCATTAATAAGACGAATTAGAATTTGTGCAAAAACACATCTTTAATTCAGATTTTTAATCCAGATCTAATCTGTGTGATACCTTCTGCTGGAAGCCTATATAAGGACATAGAAAAAGGAAACATTTCCTCTTTGCCAGCTTGTTCTTGCCATGGTAGAAAGTCCATTCCTTCAAAGGCATTAGAACCTATTTCTTCAGTACTCCAGCATATTCCGAAGACCAGCTGAGAGACATCCAGTCTTGTGAACTGAGCAACTACTGAATCTTTGAACTTTCTGTTCACAGCCAGCCATTGTTGAATTAGCTGGACTGCCGCCTGTACGGCGTTCTAATAGATTAGATTCTCTCTCTGTCTTGTTCTCCCCCCCCCCACTCACGCTGACTAATGTAGCATGTATAAAAATACTATGAGGAAATACTTCACTTTGTATGCTGATTTTCTTAATTCTTTATAAGACAATATAATCTTTCTCAAATGTTGTCATTTCAAATAGAGCTAATACTAAAGGTTAGAGGCACATACACCAAGTAAAACGTATTCCATAAAACATCTTCTCAAGGATTAGGAAAAACAAGCAGTACAAAGAAAGGAAGGACGTTCAATTCATGCAATTTAATCAAGAAAAGAGAGCCTTGAAATGCCAAGTGATAAGCGTCCTAAATGAGAAACGGGAGTGACGCTTGAAAGTATTAATCCACATGGCTCGAGCCCTACCTGAACAATCGGCACAGTCTGCCTTAGGTGTGCCATGCCATTCCACTGAGGCCTCATTTGCTGTCTCTCTTATTGTTGCCCTTTGTGAGATCTGCTAAGGTTTGTTTCCTTCAATAGCTTCTCAGGCATCTCCTGAATCAAACTAACTAGCTATTCCTAGAGTGTTCAATGCCTATGACTCTTGGAAACACAAGTGGTAGGTCTCTATATTTCTTATTCCTACAGGCTCAACCAATACCGGAATGACAGGAAAAAAAGGGGGAGTAGTATTAGAAATAATTTTTAAAATAAATTTTTTTTGCTTTAAAAGCAATTTCATCACGTCTATTCGAGTAATACCTGGTTTGTGATAAGCTTTAAGAAATAGCCTACAATTTAAATTCCAAATAGCTGTGTATATGCATGTAGACAAAATACATTTAAATATTATTTAACAATGGGATATATTCTGAGAAATACATCCTTAGTTTATTTCGTTGTTGTTTGAGCAAAAGAGATGGTAATTAATTACACAAACTAAGATGACTACAATAGCAACAGGTGAAAGCACTGCATAAAATCATGGTCACATACACAGTCCATTACTGACCAAACTATCATTATGTAACTTATGTAATACACGGCTATGCTTCAATATCAGTCTGACGTTGTCAAAGAGAAGCAGAATGTTACTTGAATGAACTCATACAATGAATGCCTTGTTCGTCATTGCACTCACAGTCATTGTCATAGTACCTGAGGCAAAGGAATGTGACCATTTGCTGTAGAAATGAATGAAACCATTGCCCTCTGTGTGTAAAGGTTCTTAGGACAGGCAGCAAACCCCTGAGATTCTTCGCAATTAAAAATGCATGAGATCTTCAGATTTCCTTTACCCACAAATGTCTAGCTGACCATCATTCAAATCCATGGGAAGATAAGGATGTGAACTAGGAACACATGTACACGTCTTCTCAGTTTTGATACTAAAGGAAATCATATCATTACCTTATCTTGGAGATTTTCTTCTCAGAGTAAACAGGGATGAACAGATGCTGAAAAAAGGGTGGGAAATGGGAAGTGAGGTGACCTTCACTGCAGACATCCTCAAAGAAGAGGGGAAGAGAGAAAACTGTTGAAACTCTCATATATGGTGACCAGTATGTGAAACGAGAAATTCTAAATGCCCACTTAGAGTGTCCTAATCCAGTGAGCTATGAGAAAACAAGGTCAGGAGTAGGAAGCGACTTTTCGGACACCTTCACATATCTCTGACATTTGGCTTTTTGAGACTCTGGCTTCAGCACTGCAAGTTTGTGTGACCTCTTAGCTTCTAGTTCTGAACCTGGGCTGCCCACGAATCACTCGAGTCCCATCAACAGAGGTTTTGATTTAGTTGATTTGGACTATGGCCCATGCTTCTGACTTTTTCGGGCTCTCCCAGTGACTCTGCTGGCAAAGTCAAGTGAGGAGCAACTATCTCTGCTTGCCCAGGACTGAGAGGATTCCAGCAGGGACTTTCTAAAGTGCAATACTTTCCATGGTAAAAGCAAGGCTTCCCGGGATATGTTGCTCTCCTTAACCATTGTTCTTAGAGGTGTGGCCTTAGGGGACCAGGGCAGGGAAGAAAGGGCAACTGCCTACTACAGAGTCATAGAGGGCATCCAAAATAGATTTTTGTCAGATGGCATGTTCAGAATTTTGTCACATAAAATTTCCTGGGAGGGCAAATATACTTTGTATTTTATTTTTTCTTTGACATTTGCAAAGTGATGTCATTCCTGAATATGTTCCCTTTCCATCAATTATAAAAAGAAATTTTCTATAGCAACTGGATTAACTTCCATAAGCCTGTGCTGGGAGAAGGTGAGCACGTCTCTTGCATTGGGGCAGTGGCAAATGGTAAATGGCAAATGACCGGGGAGATGTCAGCATATCACTTCTTCAGGAAATTGTCTAATTCAGATTTTAATCATATTTTTTAATAAAAGAAAATCAGTCTTTCCATGTAGCCTTGACTGTCCTAGAACCTTCTCTGTGGATCACGCTGGCTTTGAACTTATGGTGACCCATCTGCCTCTGCCTCCCAAGTGCTGAGATTAAACATGTGCATCCCTATACCAAAATTGAGTTTTGACAAACTTAAGTGACAGTTTGATAGTTGTAATTCCTTACTCAGAACACTTTCTTTGAGAGGATCGCCAGGTAAATAACAGCATTCATCCTCTCCACCCAGTTAGACCTCGCATTTCCAGGTCTAGGTACATAAGTCTCCCTGACCTGCTTCTTCCCAACTCACCAGGCCTAGTATGAGACCAATGTGTGCCCCAGCCTTATCTAGCCATCGTGACTACACTAATCAACTTCTAAGCTTCTGGCAGGAACCACCTTACCTACAACCACTCATGGGTCTCTCCTTGCCACACCTCACCTCAGCTAGCTACCTCATATTCTTATCCCCATCCTCATCCACTCCACATTGGTGAGTATCCCTGACCTTCTCCTTCCACAAACTTTATACCAGCTTGGGACCAACACTCAGTGCTTGGGCTTAGTATGGCCTCCCCTGCCTGTATCAGAATTGATCTCTAGAGTCCTTCCAGGACCCTCTTTAAATATCCCCCAATCCACAGATCCTTCCCATGCCAATCCAACCTTTCCATCTAGGCAAATCTACCTCCATATGTATTCAGAAAAAGAACTCAGAAAACCAAGAGTCAAATGACCCATTTGAAAAAAAAATGAGACTGGAGCCTTCAGAGAGAGTTATCAAAAGAATAGAAAGCATGGTTAAGGAACAACTTAAAAATGTTTATTGTTCCCAGCATTTAGGAAAATGTAAAACAAAACAACTTCGAGATTTCATCTTTTCCCGGTCAGAATGGCAATGATCAACAAAACAACCAACAGTAAATGCTGGAGGGGCTATGGGGAGAAGGTAAGCCTCATTCACTGTTAATGGAATTGCAGACTGGTGCAGTCATTCTGGAAATCTGTGAATTCTCAAAAAGCTAAAATTAAATCCAACTTATGATCCAGCTATACCACTTCTTGGAATATGCCCAAAGAATGCGTCATCATGCTGCGCAGATACTTGCTCAGCCATGGTTATTACTGATCTATTTATAATAACTGTGAGTGAAAACAACCTAAATGTCCTACAGTCAACAAATGGATAATGGAATGCACCATGGAATACTATTTTAGCTGTAAAGAAAAACAAAAGCATGAACTTTACAGGATGGAACTAGAGAAGATTGTCTCAAGTGAGGTAAACCAGACCCAGAAAGACAAATGTCATATCTATTTTTCCATAGGAGGCTCCTAACTCCAAATCTGAAGATGCGAGGACATATCCTGGAGTAACTGCAGAAAGCAGAAGAGAAAAATAAGAACCATTGCTGAGCTGCTGGCATAGGATAATTAGGAAGCAATAGTGGGGAATGCAGGGACAAGCCTATTCTGATGAACAGGCCCATCACCAGCATTAAATGAAAAGCACACTTAGAGCAGGGTCCACTGTGGATACTGATCCTTCACCATAGTTCAAACAACTTTCCTTCAGCACCCGTATTACACACATATTGTTGTAAGGTTGCTCTTTTCCAAGCTAGAGGCTTCATTTCTTTGAATATTCTTTCTCAGACTCCTTTTGTGGCTTTCTCATTCTGGTAGCTTTCCTGTGAGCTTCCTTATAGGCTTTTAGGCTAGGAAGACTTCCCATAAAATTATAAAATGGGATGACAGAATTGCCTCTGTCATTTGTGAGCTGAAGCACATCTTCCGGGATGAACAGTGCTGAGGTAGTGGCAAGGGTTAGCTGCTACATCCTATTGCTAGCTATGGTTGATAGTGCTACAGCTTTATATATCACCAGATAGACAATTTATGCTTATTTCATCTAATATCTATCTACATCTATCTATCTATATATCTCTATATATATTTATATATAATTTAAATTATGTATATATATATATATATCTTAAAATTGTCTCAAGTTACTTAGTACTTGAAGTACCCTGGGCTTCTCACACCACGTATAATAGAGTCACATAATTTGCATAGCAATAAAGAAGGATGGCTTCAGCTGTGCTTGCTATTACATGGCACCCCAGTATGATGAGGTGACTTAGGTTGACCTTCCTCACATGTGAGATAATGAAAGATTTTTCTGTAAGTGAAGGTTTCATATTCTTTTACCTTAAGGTCCACAGTTTCAGAAGATGATTGAGAATAATTGGGAAGGTAGGGCTTTTTTTTTTATCGGTCCCTGGAATCTATGCAGAGTAAATCCAGTTATACCTGAGCATAGAGAATTTTCTAGATGATGAATCTAAGCAGGGTAGCTGGTGTAAGATGAGCTCCAGGGGAGAGCAGCAGTGTCAGCCAAGCAGCCTGTCAGTGTCACTGAGCATCACCGCCTGCTCTTACACTAAGGGGCCCCCAGAACAGCAGGAAGATGAGGAGAAAAAGAAAAAAGAAAGCTGTGCCAATCAGAAATAAGCAGAAGAGATAATCTAATTAAACCAGAGTAACCGAAGAGATTGCTTCCATTGCATTAGGGATATTTTTAGAAGCACCATGCTAGTATTTTATACAGGAAAACACCCACTGCTCTCACCAATATAATAAAAGTCTCTAGGTGCCTACTCAAAATTGGACATTGGCCAATTCCTTCCTGTTCTTGCTTCTAATAGAAACTGGTTATGCTGTGTTTGCTATTTCAATTTTTTTCCATCCAGTTTTGGGATGCCATAGATGCTGTTTGGGTGCCCTTCCATCATATTACTTCTCCCTTATTCTCATTTTTATTTCTACTAAAGGAAAGCACAGAGCACACTACACCAACACAATTAAAATTGCATATGTATACGAGAGAGGAAGGGTGCAAGTCTGACACTAGCTTTTCATTTTATGAAAGAACAGAAGCTTTAATTAAGTGCTCTTCCTACTTACAGCAATTTAATTTGAAAAGCTAAAGTTATTGATTAAAAAAAAACATTAAAAGGTATCTACAGTTCCGGTTCCAGGCGATTGCTGGCAGACCATTTACTCGTGGAGTATAATTTTCCATTTCCTCCAGTACAACGAAACCCTTTATTAAATGCTTCCTCGCTGTGGACAGATTGGTTTATAGCTGAAGCAAGCAGGGATTTATAATCCCTTGCTGCTATTTGCTTGCCCTTCAACTCAGCTTTGCCTACACCTCACAGATTTATCTCTTTAGCTTTGAAAAGACTTTGGATTTGGGGTGGTTTTATTACACAAACTGATGTAGACTCAGCGTAAGAGATTGTGACAACCAAGTAAAGCTTGGAAGGACTGATTAATTTCAATTTGCTCAAGATCATGCATAAGCCGAATGATAATGAAAGACATTACCCTCAGGCTGCTTGAGTGTACGTACAATATGGAAGCTTGCTTTCTCTGGATGTCTTAAGTGACCAAGAAGAAATAAGTCCAGGAAAAAACTATAAAGTTATTTATACCCCAGTCTCTTAAAGCATACACCGCCAATTCTGCTGAATGTATACTTATTCAAAGAAGTCAGCACTAAGCCAGTCCGTACTCATGGGGACAGAAATTAAGTACAATCAGTATATCAGAGAATTTAGGGATGTAGTTTAAAAACCACTTGTTTTTCAGCCTACTTGTTTTCTCCTTTTATAACTATTCAAGTATCACAGTCTTCCACTATATTCAAACTATGATTCGAACGCTACCATTAGAGTGAGGTCATTTTGACCCGCCCCCATAAAGTAGTCTCCTTCAAATGCTGAAGAATTCTGCTTGAGTTTCTTCAAAGCCGTGCATCATTGTATGATATTATATCCTAGATAATTTTTTATCCTGACTCCTCCACCAGAGAAGTCTGAAGGCAAGAGCTTTCATGATTTATTCACTACTGTAATGCCTAAATGATAGTTATTCCTAAATCAACAATAATCATCAAATAGTTGAACTCATTTATTTCTCATTAAATGAAAATTCTCAATATCTTTCATTCTTTATGTTGAAACAAGACAACATAGCACGGGAAAGTTGTTTATAATAGGAAATAGAGTGGCAAGATTAATACAAGTTCTCAGACTTCTAGATAGTGAAAATAGTGATTTCTAAAATGAGTTATCCCAATGAATTTTTGGGAAAGAAGAGACGAGTTAAGTAGGAATAGATGTTTGAAGTAGTGAGAGAGCTACAGTGACCTGTACGAATGAAAATCAGACAATTCAGTGAAGAATTCTGGACATATTGCAGAATATATGAGGCAATTCATCTGATCAGATTGAGTGAGAGATGAATGATACTGATACTCAGAGAGCAGGGGAAATGTGTATAAAAAAGAAAAGATATATAAATACAAAAGAACAGTAGAACCAGCACAAGAGCCAAGCAGAAAACACATAGAATGCTTCTGAAGCAGGCCCAGCCAATATATTTTCATAAGTTTTTTTTTTTCCCACCTGAATGAGTATTGAGTGGAGAAAGCAAAGAAAAGTGGTAACCTAAAGGGCTTTAACTGGCCTGGTGAAGACCACATTTATCCAAGGAGAAAAGAAATTCTACCAAGAAGTAAGTATTATCCTCAAAAATTTTAAATTATATTTACAATATAATCCCACTCTACCATTCTTGAGCATGCATCCAAAGCCAACTGTGTCAATATACTACAGAGGTAATTGTATATCCATGTTTATTGTCTCATTACTCACAATAACAAGACTATGGAACAAGTCTAAATCTCTCTCATCAGCTGAACAAAGAAAGTTTGTGTGTGTGTTTATATGATGAGAGTTACATAATTTTATATATGTATATAGTGAAATAATGGAATTTTATTTGTCCATAAAGAATATTAAAATCATGTTGTTTGCAGGAAAATGGATGGTCATCATCTTAAGTGAAATAAGCCATACTCAGACAAGTATTAAAGGGTTCCTCATATGTGGAAACTAAAAGGTAAAAATGTTGTCCTCAATTTATGAAAAGGACTTGAAGGAACCAGGAGATAAAGAAAAGGTGCAAAAGGAGGGCAGGAGAAAATTATGGGGAGGATGGGTACGATGTAAACAGAGACTGCTTGCTCGTTTCCCAGCTGCTCAGACCTGAATAATCACAGAAACTATGTTAATTACAACACTGTTTGACCAATGCTTACACATATTTCTGGCTAGCTCTTATATCTTAAATTAACCCATTTCTATTAATCTGTGTATCAGCATGAGGCTGAGGCCTACCGGTAAGTTTCTGGTGTCTTTCTCTTTCAGCAGCTACATGGCATCTGCCTGACTCTGCCTTCTTTCTTCCTGTATTCAGTTTAGCTTTTCCGCCTAGCTATATGCTGCCTACCATAGGCCAAAGAAGCTTCTTTATTAGGCAATGGTTATAAAAACATATTCACAGCATACAGAGGGAATCCCACATCAGTATGATTAAAATACAATATATATGATATTTCCATATATTCGTATATTACATGAATTTGCAATGAATTTCACAGTAAAATTTATTCGTTTGTATATTTAATGTGATAATATTTTTAAATATTTATAAAAATAAGCAAGGGGCTGGGAAGATGACTCAATGGGTAAAGTGCTTGTTGTGTTATGATGACCTGTGCTCAGTACACAGCACTCAGGTTAAAAAAAAAAAAAAGCCAGGCGCAACAGTACGCAACTGTAATCCCAGCACCAAGAAGGTCGAGACAAAAGGATATCTGGGGTTTCTAGCCTGTCACTCTTGCTAAATTCTTAAGTTTGCGGTTCAGTGCGAGACCCTGTCCCAGAAACTAATGTAGTCAGAGGATGAGGAAGACATCTACTGTTAATGTCTGGCCACTACACACATTCACACATATGTGAATATACACAGACACACACAAACAAGGTAAGAAATCATGAAAAATAAAGTAGGCAATGAAACCAAATGACAGCATAAAGTTGGGAAATGACCAAAACCTTTAAGGATACAGTTGATTTAATTATCTAGGTCTAAGGCAGCAAAGTGGGGACTCTGAGTCACAAATACGATGTGATCATACTTGTGGTTGAGGATGAGCGCTATACTGGGGACTCCACGTTGGAATGACTGTTAAGGGAAGAACAGAGAAATGCCTAAAGGAGAATCTCTTTGAGTCTTCATATGTGCATCTGTTCTCCTCGCATGTCCCTCAAGTTCAGGAATTCGATCTCTGAGTACTCCTCAGCTCAAAACTTTGTGACTTAAACATGATAGGGTAGTAATGATACATTGTTATATGGAGAAGCATGGAACAATGCAATTATTAAAGTTGCCAAGGGAAGGCTAACATGAGGTCTTGCACAGATATGACTAATGAAGTGTATCCAACTCTGTGCTAGTTGTGAAATCTTTATTTAGAGGGAGATGTTCAAGAGCTTGGAGTCATTTTCTATTTGTGTATTTGAATGCTGGTGTCTTTTCTTAATTAGCAGGACTTCTAACTATAACTCCTAGTTGGTCTCTCCATGCCTTTTTCATATTTATGCTACTTCCCATAGCAACCTGTGTAACTTATGGAATAACTTTAGGAAGACTTGGGTCTCTTGATTGCCCAAGACTCACTCTAGGCTGAGATCACTAACCAAGGAGGAAAAAATATGAATCTTAAGGCTTAATAACAGGAATTTGACATAAACCACTGAAGACAAAATTATTTCTCGGGGCATCACAGATAACATACCAAACTTTCAGGATCCCCTGACTCCTAACTACTAACTAGTGAAACTTCATGCCTTTTGGAAAACAACAAGCCTGTCTCAGTCTTGAGCGTATGTAAGAATGATGTGGCTGTCCCAGCCATGCATTCTAGTACAATGAGATTGAGGAAGGCATGGTCACCTGTATTTTAACAAGTACCCTTAATAATCGTCATGCAGGTGGTTTTACATGTTGATGGACTGGTCACATGAAGCCTTTGGGCAATGGATTTCAGCACTGAAGAAACTTAGGGACAGCAATCCGAACCAGAAGGGACTTAGAAAGTTTTGTAAAATGTAGTAAAAACCACTGGAATTTCCTAAAATATTACTTTTTGAAGAAGACTTAGTGAGACAAGATGGAGGCAACAAACATCAAACCACCACCATATGCCAGAGAGTCTCTGCCCTTTAATTAACCCTATCCTACAATTGTCCTCTTTAATCATAGCCCATCACATCCCTTATGAGTAATTTAAGGAGAATCCTACAGAGATTGCTCCACTAGCGGCAGAGAGCACGTGAAGAAAGGCTTTATACAATACAAGATGCAGTCAAGTTCTACAAAATTAGCTTCTGGCACAGGGAAAACGTGTTTTGTATCAGATAAAATGAACCACATAAATGCAGCGCTGCATTAGTTGAGGATATTTTATTGTAAGCATCAAGTGAAAATTTTCTTAACTGTATTGATAAAAATGCTGCATAAAAAGCAAAAATTTCATGTTCTTTTCTAAGAAATAGGCTCTGTTATTCCCTGGGCTCTCACAGTGTAGCAGGGCAGAAATTGCCTCGGGCACACTCAAACGCAGCTAAGAATCCACACCAGGCCTCTGTCCAATGCTTACATTTCTTTTTTTCCCCTAGAAACTCATAAAGCACCTTGGCTGACCCTTCTCCATCACCTCCTAAAAAGACAAAAATGCTGTCACCAGCTAAGCCATTAACAGGCACACGATCAATTCTTTGATTTTCTTTAAAGCCGGTTTATATATGCCCCAGAGAAGAATTAGCAATCTTGTCACGTGTGAACCTCATTCTCTTTCAATCTCTCTCACCATGAGAAAAAACCCCTCTAGGTCCCAGCATCTATTCAGAAAGTCACAAAGTCTTCCACATCCTTGAAGTTTGCCCCAATTCACCTGCAACAAAAACATCGAAGACACTAGTGGGCTTTTCTCTTTTCATTCTTTCTTTTTTTGACAGGAGCTATATTTTTTGGCGCACACAAAGCGTAGGGAAAGATGGAAGCCCTACTCTAGGGAGAAGGTTTTAAAGTGTAATCAAATCTGTTCCTGGTCTCAGACAGAAAGCCCAGAAGTTGCCTGAGCAATCTTCACAGGCCTCCTCTTTTATCTAAGAAGCAGGCAATAATTGATTTGACCTGCTTTATGGGGACAATCTCCCAGGCATGACTGAGTGCTAATTGCTACTAATGAGGTGGCATTTGAAACTGGCTGTGGTCTTCAGCTTTCTGTCCTCTTTACTCCAAGCAGTATTCAAGCCATTGGCTTGTAAGTACAGCTTCCAGCAAGCCCTCACTCCCTAGTAAGCTACACTTCCTTCAGCTGCTGAAGGTTGTGTTAAAAAGGGCAAATTGCATTGCCTTTCAAAAGGACGATCTGGCTGAATGAGCAGCCTCTGGAGATGCACGGAGGCAATGCAGCTCTTGAGGAAATGATCTGAATGTTACAAGATTGCTGGAAATTACTTCCATAATGACTTTTTACTGGTTTCGCCCATTTACAAACATCCTTCCCTCTTGCCCAGAGGAAAACCCACAAGACACTTCCATGAGAGAATGTTTTCTTCGTGTTTTGCAACAGTTCCCTGGTGTTACAAAATTAGCATGTGGTGCCACCCTTATAAACGATAGTCACTTGTCAGATTAATTTATCTCTTGAAGAACAAAAACAAAATCCCTTTGATCAATTATGAAAAAAAGAACAACATCAGATAATACAAAGATCTAGAGCAAATGACGGCAACAGCCCCGAATTGAATTTGATGATATCTGATATGACCATATGGGAAATAGTTTATTTAGTCTTTATAAACAGCAGACTTTCCATCACTATGACTGCCCATAGACCACATATAAGGATATAGATAAGTTCTAGTATAACTTTGTTTACAAGATCATAGCCCAATGGTATTTGGCCTGTGGCCCATTTTTGACAACTCTTGATCTTCACTAAGATTTTGACTAGTATATCAAATATGGATATATAAAAAAATGTAATCCAAAATGTCCTAATCCTGAAATTGCCTATAATTACTTATTTTAATTGGTATCACGAAGGTATAATGAGAACCATATTTTTTAAGACCCTTTGGTTCCTCGCTTTTAAAAAAGTAGATATCTATAAAGAAAACACACTTGGTTCCAATCTCAATATTTGAACTATTTCATTCTTTTTCCTTTTCTTTTCTTTGATACTGAGAATTGAACTAAGGATATCATGTATGCTAAGCAAGCACTTTATCACAAAGCTGTAACCCAGCCCTTGGTCACATAGGTTAACTTCACAAGTATAGCAGATGAGATCATAGGGAGCTTTCATATCATCTACACTAATACTTATTGTTGAATACAAATGACACTCAGAACATGATCTATGGATAAATGCTGAGATGAAGAAGGCCATGGGTGGCTCCTACTGCTGGGGAACTAACAAAGATCCTCCTTTCAAACTAGGAGTCCATTCCTTTGTCCTTGCTGCCAATGTCTACATTCTTGTCTTCCAATGTTTCTCCTCTGTGAGTCATAAGACAAATTCCACTTGAATGCTACATCTTTCAATTGTTCTACGTTCTTCAGCACCTAGTGTTTCAGCCAGCACATAATTGCATACCACTATATAACTGAAGTTATTGTTTAATGTGTTGTTTTACTATCTTGTGGTTTGGTAAAGCAATTTAAAACCTTCTAGATTCATATAAATATGGGCAAACTATATGTAAAACCTACCTGGAAACTAAAGAATTGAAAAAAATGGAGATTCGTTTGTGCAGTGGTTTGGGCTAATTGAAAACAACAACAGTAGTTGATTGAAATGAGCGCCTTAGGTGATGCTCCTACGGGTATAGTAGAGATATGTTCTGTAATTAAGACTCTATGCTTTGGGTTACATATAATTTCTGTCTTGATTTGACTATTTAGCTATCAATGCTAATAAATTCCTTGGAACATTGAGTTTGGAAACCATAGGGTTCTTAGGCTTACCATGTATTTGCTTTATGTTACTCAAGGACAAATTCCTTTCTAGAAGTTCAGTTTCCTTTAGTGCTACTGGTATTACAAATGTGAGAGTGAATATGTTCAATACAGTAAAAGCAAAATTAATTCATCAGTGCACACATAATTCCTCTTGGAGAGATATATACATATGCATATATGTTTTACAATGGCATAAAAGATACCTTAAACAAATTTGCAGGATATGAACACATTAAAAGTGCCATTGCTCTCTAATCAGTCTGAAATGTGAACCCAGGAAGTTCTCCAAAGCGTGTTTGATGTGCAGAAGGGAATGAACTGATATCAGCCAGCATTTCTCATTGAGTGTAAAATAATTCTTGAATAGCTCTCATTAACAATCTTTTGCAGGGCAAAATTATCTTTGTTGGTCCCTTGGCAACGCTTATTGTATGTACCTCATTAATTAATTAATTCCACCAGACTCTCTTTGAGTGAAAACTCTGTAACTAAGTCATTTTGCCTCTTACAGACTATCTAGCTCAATATTTATAAATGTTGAATATTTATTAAATAAACAACACTGACTATTGATCCAAACTACAAATGCTTGAAATGCTACTGCCGAATGCAGCTTCTTTCCTGTACATACAGAGTAAATGTTCTAAGTCAGAAGCATTGGATTTGGATCTTTTTTAAAAGAACTAGTTCTTTCTTTGACTTAAGCTGGGTTCCTATGGTTTAAAATTTCTCTGATTTTAATGTAAGGAGATTGAATTAGATTATATGTGTAACGGGTCTTACTTTGGATCATCAGTTGCCAAATAATGAAATGGAATCTTTTTATTAATTATGAAAGCTTGACCTTAACTTAGAGTTGTTCCCAACTAGCTCTGAAAACTTAAATTAACTCATTTGTATTAATCTATGTTCTGCCACCTCCTCAGTACCATGCATTTGACTTCCTCCCTATCTGGCTTGTAAATACGCCTCCTCAGATTCTTTTCCAAAGTTCCAACATCTAACCAAAAGTCCTGCCTATCCTCTCCTTTCTAGCTATTGACCAATTAGCTCTTTATCAAACCAATCAGAAGGTGCCTTAATCAAGTGAGATTAAACAAAGAAGGATCATCACTCAGTTTACAAAAAGATTATCCCAACAGATATTGAAGGTCATTTCAAGTTCTAATATCTTATAAATAACACAGAAATCTGTTTATGTTAACTCATGCTCAAGTTTTCATTCTTTATTATGATTATCAAGACATATTTTGGGTGATAGGAAAATTGTCAAGACAAAGAATGGAAGAAATTTCTTTTGAAAGCTTCAGACTGACCATATGTGATAACTAGTGAAGCTGTTCACCAGCAGTCTAGCTTTCTGTCCCTTTCTAGTGACAGGAAAACTGAAACTAAGTACAATTATATCACTAGCTTTGGCCAAGAACTTATGAGCAGCAACAACATAGGTCTCTCTTGGGAGAGAACGTTAAGAATGTAAGTGTAATCCTGAAAACATATATAAGTAACAACATACTGATTTAACAGCTTATATTTAGGAACATATATGTGTATACATATAGGTATGCAAATATGCAATAACAATTAACAAAAAAGAGGCCAGGAATTTAAAAGAGAGTAGAAAGAGGCATGTGGGAGGGTTCAGAGGAAGGCATGGAGAGGAACTGATGTTGTAATTATATTATAATCTCTGTGTGTGTTTCTCTATCTCTATATATGTGTGTGCTGTATCATGATTAATTAAAAACCCAGAGACAGAAATTGGGGTTCAATCTGAAGGTCAGAAAAGCAAAACAGCCAGCCTCTGTCTCTTACCTCTACCTCAGTCTGAAATGGCAATCCTGCTTCCATGAATATCAGAATGAGAGTGTGTGAGAGCTGTCTCCTCCCATCTTATATTCCTCTCTAGTGCTGGGATTAAAGGCATGCACAGCTACTGCCCATTTTCTATGGCGAAGTAATTTGACTACTGAGATTAAAGGTGTGTGTCACCACCTGCCTGGTTTGTAAGGCTGATCAGTGCAGCTGTTTTACTCTCTGAACATCAGGAAAGCTTTACTTATTAAAATACAAATGAAATATCACTACAGTATGTAATACACACACACACACATATATACGTGTGTGTGTGTGTGTGTGTGTGTGTGTGTGCCTGTAAGCATATACTTGGCCATGTTTTCTGTGATTGTATCATGGTGTTACAAAACATTCCAGGGCAAAGATGGTACCAAGTTGAGGATAAAGTGGAACAAAATTTTCAGCCAACTCTCAATTCACATGCATCAAAAGCAAAAAAAAAAATTTCATTGGTTCACGCCTCTGAAGATAGAGAATAATTTTTACCACTGCAAAGCAAAGCCTGACCCAGATCATCCCATTCCATTAGTGTCGTTCTTGGATTTAGCAATGGTTAGTTAACTACTATGATGCATCGTTCATCTGTATTAACTGGGAATATGCTTTCAGCATTCAGGCATTATGAATGTTTTAAGATGTCCTTTGAAAAGGGATATATTCCACCCTGTTTGCCCTTATGTCTCCAGAGTTTGAAATGATTTTCACTTGCTGTATATTATAGAGAATACAACGTTTTCTCTACGATAAAGTTGGGCTTTCTTTCTTATATCTAGACCTGGAGTTTTTTAGTAAGGAGAAAAAAGAATAGGTGGTAAAGATATTGAATTGAAAATTGGCGATAACTTTGAGTTCACTGATCCAAACAGGTGAAGAAAAATTGAAGACAGCTGAGACATTCCTTTCCTCCTGGTATACAAGTGAGTCACTTTATCAAACAGCCTTTTGAATGATAGCATCATATCTCAGACAGGGTATGGATTTTAAAGACATAATATTTCAGTTAACATGCCAAATTTTAAACTATAATTTACCGTCATGCTTGTATTAACAAGAATTTTACATTATTTCATGATAACGACACCATAATGGCAATTATTTCAATACACAGTCTTTTGGGGAATGTGTAGGGCAAACATAAAGATTTGCCTGTCTGCTGTGAATAGGAAATTTCAATTATGTTACTTTTAAAAATATTTGAGTTGATATGAAGCATTAATGCATACATTTGCTTAACTTGTGAGACTACAGCTCAATGAACTTTCACAAAATAAACACACCTTTGTAATAATCATCTAGGTCAATTAAAAAAAAACATGATCAACACGATGAAGTTCTCCCTCTGCCTTGTACCCATTTCTAATCCCTTTCACCCAAAGAGAAATCATCATTCTCATGCTAATTGAGCACACAGACTTTGCCTGTTTTTGAAGCTTGTTTTCCTCTGAGCACTATGCTTGTTAGATTCATCTACATAACTGTTTGTAGTTGTAAATAGTACATTTTTATTACACACAATATTACATAACATGAAAATACAATATCATATTTATAAATTCTAAGTGGCAGGCTAATGGGAATTTAGGTAGTCTGCACCTAGGGCTATTATGAATCATGGTACTGTGAACATTTTAATGGTATGCGTGTCTGTATAGTATAACACACACAACTGTGGCTTTTAGGTATGTATCTAGGAATGTTGTTGATGGAGCAAAGAAATGTATGTCTTCTTTTTAGAAAATACTGAGAAACACTTTTGCCAAAAGGTCATGTGATAGATGGTAAAATTGCCACAATTCTCTACCTCTTCTTTATTCACATAACTTTACAATACGATTTCACAATACCTTTTTTTGAGAAGTGAAGTGTTTTGTCCTGAATTATTGTTCTGTAATACTGTTCAACATCTACACAAATGAAATTGGTCATCTCATAATGCAAAATGCATTCAGCCTACCTTCCAAAGTCCTCAAAGTCTTATAGATTCAATACTGTTCAAAAGACACTGATAAAATATTAAATATTACCTGCAGCATTTGAGACTTTAATGTTGACTCTCACTTGGTGTCTCCTGCTTTCCTTGGTAGACATACTATATTTCTGACATCTCCAACATCACAGTGTATTTATTGCAACTTAGGCTTTACCTTCACAGATTCATGCATCCCACTCAAGATCCGAGCAGGGAATCAGACCCTTATATATGGTACCTGGTCTCAAAAGCTTTCTTGAAGCTTAGTGTGAGCCCCCATGGTCCATCATTCATACATCTTGCCTATCTGGACAACCAGCACTATGTAGATGATGCTACATTCTGCCATCTCAAATTATGGCCTGTCTCCCTCAGATTACAATTACAGTGGCCCATTTCTTCACAGATAAACCTGGAAAATACACAATAAGTCCAACTCAAACAATATGGCTAAGGGGCTATCTTTGTCCAGGAACTCTCTTTTCAAATAAAATTTCATAACTGAGCTTGCATGTTTATACCCTGAAACCCTCTGTGATCTCAGTGTAAAGTGTGTAATTTCCTTATGTGGTGGTAATTTCATTAATGATTGAAGATGCTCTATCTATTTCAGATTTGTGTGCAAATTTAAACACACTCATGCTCCATTTTCATCAAAGTGCATAGTTTTCATGTATTTTTACTCCATTATTTTGCTTTACCATCAAAACTCTGGTGAAATATTGTGAACAATGTTCTTGCCACAATTAAAATAAGCTTCGGTTTGAAGTTTTCCTCCACTATACAAATTAGCCCATTGGTTTTGAATTAAGTCATGTTCAAATGTTTTGGACACAGGCAGAACATAGCCAAATGCTTTGCTTAAATGTAACATGAACAACTTCTAGTCCAGCTTCCAGTAGAATCCTTGTCCTCTGAGGCCTCAGGAGCACAGGCTTTACTTGTGCCATCATTCTGGTCTTGTGAACTCCAGCAAAGATTGCTCAGTAAGCTCTGCTTATAGCATTCTCTACCCTGAAGCTCCAAACCCTTCAGTATCCCTAGTCCAAACCAATCACAAAGGCCTATAAACCACATGTTCAGTTTCTCACTTCAGTAGCTATATCTCTGCTTAATACTACCAAGTTTTACATTAGTTACTTTTCTCATTGTTCACACAAGACACACGACATGAAGGAACTTAAGACAGGAAGGATTTATTTAGGTTTATGATTGAGGATAGAGCCCATGATGGTAAGGAAATCATGGTGACAGAAGGAGCCCTCTGTTGTGAAGAAAAATGCATGAGACTGTTTTCCACATCTCAGAAGACCAGGAAAGAGAGACAGGATGGGAAGGAGGAGTGGGCCTGTTCTTTAGAGATCCACTTCATTTAGACAAGCCCTCATCTCCTAAAGGTTTCACGGCCATCTAAAACATTGCCACCAGCTAGGGACCTAGAGTTCAAACACACAAGCCTGTAGGGAACATTTCACATTTAAACTATAACATAGGTTGTCCAAATTTTATTACACTTGGTATTTACAGATCCCTTGACCTTTAACACTCATCTTGTATCACATTTCTGAGTATAAACTTTGTCTGAGTTGATGCCAATATCATGAACATGTAAAAAAAAGGATATGAAAAATGTCAGACTGGAAGAGCCAATTTTAGGCATACTGAAAAGGTTTCAGGCCTTACACAGTAGGAAGTAAAGCGTTTATCATGACCCTTCAGAGAAAATGACACATGTGCATATCATTTTGACAAATTTTAAATGTTCCTAAAAAGAACTGACAACAGGCTAGCAGAAGACATGGAAGAGTCAAATCTTCTCCCATTATCACCAGTTATTTCTGTGCCATTAGTAACTTCTTCCCAAATAGCAGATACCAGAAAAAATACTTAATTATTAAAAAGCATCTGACAATAAAACAAACTTATAAATAACTACATTGTTGCACTGTTGATATTGTCGATTGTTTTACCATGACAACTGACATACCACATTTTTTTTCTTTCACAGCCCTGACAATGTCTAGGAAAAACTTTCCAAAATGCCCATCTCAATAAGTCATCAAATATCTATATTCTCAGCACTTCAAAAATACAAAGTGAAAAATGAGCTATCTCCTGTTTTGAGGAAGAAGGATAAAATAATAACCCAAAAGCTTCACATAAAATGCAGAAGGGAATGGGGTGATCGTGCCACATTGCTTTAATCCCAACACTCTGGGAAGAAGAGGCAGGCGGATCTCTGCGTTCAAGGCCAGCCTGGTCTACTGACAGAGTTCCAGGAGAGCCAGGGCTACACAGTGAGGTCCTGTCTTGGGGGTGGGAGGTGGGGATAGAAGGTGTTGTGAGCTATAAAACAAGAAGGCTTTCACAGTGGGTTAATGGAATCTTGACAGAAAGCTGAAGTCAAGAAAAGAGTGATGTAGCCAAGGAAAAAGTAATTCCAGGCAGAAATCATGGTGTAGGTGGTTTGTTGACGGGAATAGGAAATACATTCTCAGGAAATAATTACATTGACTAGTGATAGGATGGAGACTAAGACCATGGGAAAAAAAAAACACTACAATTTAAGACTAGCAAAGCACAGGAAAGAATCTATCACAGGCTCATGTGCTAGGGAAATTCTTGGACAATTGAATAAGTATTGTTAGTTTAGATAAATACTTGAAGAAAAATCAGACTAAAATGAGCAAATTGGGTCAAAGAGGGCAGGCTTTTATTGTCACTTGAAAGGAGAGTTAGCATGGGCAGTTGCCCTAGGAAGTAGGATGTGTGTTAGTAAGAAAGCTTTTTCAATGACAGAAGTAACTAGACTTGGCTATTGAAGTAAAGGAAAGAAATTAAACATGACTCCAAAGCAAAACTTTGTATGACTAGGTAAAGAGTGGGCCTATCAACAGGCAACCTCCACTTTTCAAGAGAAAGGATGATATTTCTGTAACCAAAATTGAGGTTTAGGACTATATTGAAGGGTTTTTTTTTTTATACACCAAAACTCAGAAATTGTATTGCAAAAGAATAAGCATGCTAGAACAGTAGTTGGATATCATCCAAAATATAGCTCAAATAATCTTACATCATAAAAATTAAATATTCTGAGTCATCTAGAGAAGTGGAAAAAGAGGAAGTGATATTTTAATAGGCCTGTAGCAATTTATAGTACTAAATTAAAATGATACACACACACACACACACACGAGTAGTCTAGGAAAAACACATCAGTGATCAACAACGAGAACAATTTTTCTGGGATTCTGTCCAGGAGCAGAAATCTTACTTGCTTGTTGCTTCAGGCTCTAAACCCCCTTTTCAATTTTGGGGAAGCTCCCAGTTCCTGCCTACTTCTTTCCAGCACTGACTTCAAATCCTGGCTCTGTTTTTCGATTTTTTTCCAATTCACAGAGTTTCAAAAAGAAGCCCAGATTCTCCCGTTTTTATGTTCTGACTCTTCTTTTTGCAGGCACAAAACCAGATGAGTAATAAGTGGGAAAGATAATGTAGACTTCGCATGAAATCTTTAAAATGTTGACATTCATTATCACTGATCTTCACGCAAATACCAGGTTATGACATATTGGAAATGGTTTGTACTGGCTTGTGGGAGTCAGCTGTCAAACATTGAGAAGTTTCACAAGCTGGCGGTTAAACATAGATTTTTATTAAAAGTTAAATTATATAAATTGACCAAATAAGTTATCAAAAGCAAAGGTAATATTCAAGTCAATCATTTCCTAACTATCTAACTATCATCTATGTGCTTGGATTTCTTTCCATCTATCTGCAGGGCAGAAATACATAATGGTGCACTGCTGTGCATCACTTTTCAGCTCTCCATGAAGTGGTAGCAAACTGACCACCATGCAGAATTTAATGCAAGTTGTAGCGTTTTCATTTCCCTTGGAGCAGTAATTCTCAACCTTGCTAATGCTGTAACCCTTTGATACAGTTCCTTACGTTGTGGCGCCTCCAATTCTAAAATATTTTTGTTGCTACTTCATGACTATAATTTTATTGTTGTTATGAGTCTTAATGTAAAGGGGGAGCAACACACAAATTGAGAACCACTGCCTTAGAGATTTAGTTCTTAAATATATACCAGTTACTACTGCTGTCATGTGTGTGCAAGGCAAGGCCAAAGCAAAAATATCATAGAGGGATCATTTAGTTAGAGTCTTGACTCCATGCTTTGCTGATAGAGCAACCCTGAACAAGTCACTAAATTTATCTTGAGATTTTGAGAAAGGGTATCTTGATACCCTTTTCCCAAGAGGTGTCTTAAAAGCATTGTTCCTGTAGTCTTATGAAAATTCATTTTCATCATTTGTTTTAGGAATTAAACTGCCCAAATATATCTGGGTGGGACATTAGGTATGCCTAATACTGTTGACAGAGATTGCTGTCCCAGCTCATCCTGCAGCTATTCAGTCCCAAAGGAATACACAGAGGTCTACATTAATTATAAACTAGTTGGTCTATTAGCTCAGGCTTCTTATTAATTCTTAAATCTTAAGGTAATCCATAATTCTTGTCTGTGTTAGCTACACGGCTTGGTACCTTTTATCAGTGAGACATTCTCATCTTGCTTCCCCTGTGTCTGGATGACAACTACAGACTGAGCCTTTCCTGTTCCCAGAATTCTCCTGTTTTGGTTGCCCCAACTAGACTTCCTGCCTGGAACTAGTCAATCAGCATTTTATTAAACCAATACAAGCGACAAATCTTTATAGGGTACAAGACCATTGTCCCACAGCATAATACAGTCTAATATTCTAATATATTCAAGTTTTAACTGTTTTGATATTTGAAGAGATGTTTGATACTTGTAGAATCAGCACCTGAACCTCTTCTTGATAGCATATGGTCCACTTAGGAATGTTATTATATCCTAATTTTATGAAGGAATCATGGCCTGTGTCAGACCAGCAATACTAAGACACAACCAATATGATCTCATTTTCTTCCTCTCATTAGAAGAAAGCCTCTTTGTCATGAAAACATTATGCTATCTGTATATTTTAAATAAAAGTCAATCAACACACATGCTTTCTAATAAGTGAAAAGGTAAGTGTGTATGCATGTGTTTTCAGGGTAGTATTATGAAATATATAAAACAGATTATAACTATTGTTAGTAGATTTATAAGCTAAAAGAAATATTGAGGATGAATTTTTCCAAACAAAAAACAAATATATACTGCAAGACTATAGAAAATGATTTATATTCTACATAATGGCATTTTGACAAATCATCTGTAATATTTATTTTGATGGGTTTCAGAGCCCATGTTTTGAGTCTGGTAAGTACATTCAACTGATTTGTGTCAGCTTATATGATTGGATGTTTGGCCTACTTAATTTTGCCACCTGTCTCAGTCTTCAGTTCTTATTAATTCTTATTTGATAAAGAATGCTATATACCTTTCAAATACCAAATGATGTCTCATTTTTATTTAGAGATTGATATATATCAATCTACTGAAGATTTTGCAATAAATTATAATCTCCATAGTTATCTGTTCATGCAATTATTTATCATTCATTTGATAATATATACATATATATATTCTTATAAAAATCAAACACAAAAACTGAATGTATTCTATAGATTCCAGACATTCAAGAAACAGTTCAGAATGCAGAACCTTGGGATACTATTTTGATAATTTCAGGTTTCTAAAATACTCAATTCTAATATTATAGGATGGAGTTGTAGCAAATGACATAAATCAATAAAATGCAATGACACCACAAAGATTTCAAAATAAGGTAAATGTGTTAGATGTAGTGTTACAGAAAAACCTCAGAAGACAGATATGCTAGGATCCTTGAATGAACTGGAACACAAAGTAATAGGGGGAGAGGAGTGGGGGAAGGGGGAAAGGAGTGGGGGGAGGAGGAGAAGGGTGGGAGGAGGGGGAGGGAAATGGGAGGCTGGGAGGAGGCGGAAACTTTTTTTCCCCTTTTCTCAATAAAAAAAAAGAAAGAAAGAAAGAAAAAGAAAAAAACACCATGATCATGGCAATTCGTATGAAGAAAAACATTAAAAAAAAGAATCTTGAAAACACATTTTATATCCATTCTTTAGTCAAGGGGCATTTAGGTTGTTTCCAGGTTCTGGCTATGACAAACAATGCTACATTTACACAGCAGAAAAAAGTAATGGCATCTTGAGATTTGCAAGCAAATGAATGGATCTAGAAAACATCATATTGAGTAAGGTAGCTCAGACCCAGAAAGACAAATTTCATATATACTCACTCATAAGTGGGTTTTAGACATAAAGCAAAGAAAACCAGCCTACAAACCACAATCCCAGAGAATTTAGACAACAATGAGGACCCTAAGAGAGACATATATGGATCTAATCTGCATGGGAAGTAGAAAAAGACAAGATCTCCTAAGTAAATCAGGAGCATGGGGACCATGGGAAAGGGTAGAAGGGGAGGAGAGAAAAAGGGAGGGGAGCAGAGAAAAATGTTTAACTCACTGAGTCCGCTTTGTGCTGCCATTAAGTGTAGGGCTATCTCTTGGAGCAAGAGTAGTCTCTCGGGATCTTCATCCTTGAAGAAACTGGCTCTCCCTCTCTACCTAGCAGTCACCAATTGCTAATAGTTCCACGGTTAGGAATGAGACATCATGGCTCTATCCTCCATCGGTACTAGATTTTTTTTCTGGATTGATCTTGCACAGGTCTTGTGCATGCAATCTAGTCCCTGTAAGTTCATGGGTGTTCCTGTCCTATTGTGTTTAGAAAACACTACTTTGCTGTGGTCAGCTATCACTCTGCCTTTTACAATCTTTCTGCCTCCTCTTCTATAATGAATGACACCTGAGTCTTGGATGAAGGGAGTGTGATACACATGTTCTATTTAGGGTGGAACACTCCAAAATCTCCTATTCTCTGCATATTGAGCAGTAGTGGGTCTTTGTATCTACTTACAAAAGAAACTTCTCTGATGAGGGTTGAGAGATGCACTGATCTATGTGTGTAAAGACTTAGGAGGACATTTAGTAACATAACAGTTTTAATTTTACTTTACTTCTGTAAAGGGAGTTGGATAGCAGGTAGCAAAATATAGAAAGAAACACAAGTCATGATGTTTCACAACACAGATGGATGACTATAGTTTATAATAACTTCATATGTAGCTTATGAAAATTGAAAACATAGGCAATCAAAGACTCCAAACACAAAGAAATGATAGGAAGATAAAAATGCTAATGACCCTGATTTGATCAATGCCCTCTGTGTACATGTGTTAAAATATCACACTGGGGTCAATTAATATGCATAGAATTAATGCATGCTAATTAGAAAGATTTTTTTATTCTTCAAGGTTTGAAATTCAAGTTGCATTTTCAAACTATTTTTGAGACTTTCCAAACTGAAAATTCTATGAAGCACAGGAGTGGAAGGAAGTAAGGCAAAAGGCATCTGTGGAGACAGATGGGACTGGAGGGGGGAAAGACTAGGCTGTGGGGGTCTTTGGAGCTAGTCCTTCTCCCTACCGTGCCCTCATTTCCCTCTTCAAGCAGATCAACTGGTTTCAGGCTCTGTTCCAGTGAAAGTGAAGTTAATAAGTTTCAACAGAGATGTGCGTGCTCATAAACATAGATCAGCACCATCCCATGTTAAGGCCAGTTCAGAGCTCCTAGTTGTTCAACATCAGCACGACATCAACCACGAAAATCAGTCTCATTTTCATAGGGACTCTCAGTTAATGCCTGTTTCTCTAAGACTTCTTGAGAGTGTCTCTACTTACAAGATTACTTTTGCTTCAGTATAATTATCTTTTTCATTACCAAGCTCACTAAGTAAAAATCACAAAGAAAACAATATATAAACATTACTATTTCAGAAAAAGACATAGTTTTCTCAGAACTTTAATTTCAAAGTGAGAAATGAATCATACAAGACTGAAGTTCCTATCTTTATTTGGTTAAACACAAATGCTTTGATTTGAGTTCATATACTTAGTAAGAAAATTTGTTTAACATCTTCCCTTCCATCTGTTGGATACACAAGCTATTTTTACATTCTCATAAGATTTACTTTATTTCAAGTGTTAGCTAATTTTTCTGTACTTTAACACTTACTTTCAAAATCTTATTTATTGCCTATAGAAATTTATTCCATTGTTTTATTCAAAAATTTCTCTGCATAAATTGTTAATTTTTGTCTTTGGATTGGGGAGGAATTCAAAATAATTTTTCATACTAACATTAATGAAAACGTTTTGTTGTAGAATATTATCTTAAGGTGTGTTACTTTTGTTTAGACTCTAGGACATTTGTTGAATGACACAAAGATGTGCTGGATTAAATAAAATTCACCTGTGGCCCAGAGGCTGCGTCACCAACTAGCTGATGGGAAATAGTAGAAAAGAGCCATGTGGAGAAGGGTTTATAAAAATATGATGATTTCCTGAGAGATGTGAAATATTGAACTATATGAGCTGCTTGCTATTCAGCCTCTCTGGGAAGCAAGATTCTACCTCAACCTTTGAATCTTGAATTCTTTAGCAGGAGAGAGATTTAGATAAGTTATCTTAGTAGTTTTAAAAGGGTCTGTGCTGGTCACAGCGGAGTTGCAGTTGCTGACTAGAATAGCAGTAATTTAAGAGGCAGACAATTAGAAACGAGCACAACAGGTTTTCCACGCAAAGACTTGCTCACATTCAAATCAAGACTTCAAGTACAGTTGACAGTCAACAAGTGAAGTATGTATGTATTTACTGCGGACCTGCTATGTTCTAGAAATTGTGCTATGGCTGTCGGGAACTTTGTGGAGAAGACCTGTGTGGTCCTTGCTTTCTTGCTGTTTGTAGTCAAGCTAAGATTATGTCTTATCCAAAGATAACTGCTTTCTACTAGTTAACCAAGATCTGACTATTTGATGGTATTTAAACAAGAAGCCATTGAATTCAGGCTGGGTTGCCTAGTTCAATGGTAGAATGCTTGCCTGGCATGTGTAGTTCCCAGATTCTATCCCTAGAACCTCAAATATCAATAATGAATTTTTGAAGCCAGATTTAGATAAAAAATTACTCTAAGATATTGAATTCTTTAAGTTATTAGCATCTGTCCTCCAGGGTCTTCTGAAATGGATATTTATCTTATAAAACGTAGTTAATGATGCTTCTAATATTACCGAAAGGTATAATTAGCTCTTAAGAAAATCTTGTTCAATGTTTAACGGTCATAATAATTATCATTTATGCAACACCTTTCTGAATCCATGGCCCTGAGCCCTTTATAAAAAAAAAAAAAAAAAAAAAAAAAAGAACTCTTGCTTTGAAGCTCCTTCTGGAAGTTTAAGACTAGAGCCACCAAGTCTTTGTGGTCCTAATACTAAACATATAAAGGACTTTCTGAATCAGCCGACTTTGAGCTTTGGCATTCCAGACTCATGGGTACAGGGTTGTAACCAGAAGGAAAGGTTATATCCTCACTGGGAGGGAAAGACATACAAATGAAGGCTAACACCTGTCCCAGCCATCTGAAGCAAGCATGGAGAAAACTGGCTCTTTGCCTACCATGCTCTGGTGTCCAAATTTGTTAGCTATTGGGAAAGAAAAAATGAGGTGCACATCCCAAACTGAGATGTAAATGACATTATTGCTCTCATAAAGCAAGGATGTACCACCTACACAGCTTGCATGAGTAATCTGAGACAAAAAAATAAGAAATACCTAAATCATAGTTCATCTACATTTTTTTTCTCAAAGTGACAGTCATTTAACATATTCCTCTTTGCCTTTCAGTCACTCTTCGGGTTTAAGCAAAGGAAAATGGGAATATGGTAAATCAATAAAGATAATGCCATCCTTGGTGAACATGAAAAGGGACCTGTTTTCTTAAGAGAAACAATCCTGAATTAGGTTGAGAAAGGGGTATTTACTTTAAAAAAAAAAAAACTCCCTTGTTCACTGGTTATTTCTTTATAGAAGTGACAGACAATAATCAAATAGTTGTCCCTATAAAAGGATAATACAGCTACACTGACTGTTCTTATCCTTCATGGGAGGGCAGATAGCAAAAAATTCTAGCTAGCTCTTCAAATCTGCTACCATTGCATGATACAATGCAAAAATTGAAAGGCAAGTTGTAGTCCCGAACCCTTTCAAATAGCTGCTAGATCTCATCTATAGGATGTAGAAAGCTGATCCCTGATCTATGTGGTTAACCAAACATATAGGCAAATGAGATTCATGTTGAGAAGCAAAAGAGACTGCTCAGAAGAGAGTTATTTCAAGCAAGTATTCACACAGAGGTGATAGAATAAGCCCATCATGGTGAACAGAAAAACATGAAGAAAATAATTCTACCTTCAGTCATAGAAAAGACTTTGAGATTCGAATTTCTAGTGCCCCCCCTGACACACACACACACACACAATTAAAGAAATTGAGGCTTAAGAGAGAAAATGACTTGACAAGAAAAAAATCACATATATTCCAGTTTAATTCTTTTCCAATCCAGGGCAAATTTTTTTGTATGTGCAGGATTTCTTTCTATAAACTAAGATTCACATTGTTCAACCTGCAACATCATTTTCCTTTTATAAATGCTGAATTTCTAAGAGATTTTGGTGATAATAAATTTTCTTTTCATGGGTAGGCTCTGAATATAGCCATTGTTTAGCACCGCTACTTGGGAAAAAAAAGAAAATAGTATTGAGAAGTTTTGTTGATCATGACATTATCCATGGGGCCTTAAAATGGGAGTTCTGAGCACTAAACTTTACTGCTCAAACATTCAGGTTCACTGGCTATAAAGACTTGCCCTACCACAGGGAGATGGAAAGTAATGAGCAAATAGTTTCTTTCTCTTCTAGCCATTCACAGGAACTAGGATATCAAAATAGTGAATATAAATTTAGTTCACAGTTGGCTATGGGGACATAGAAATTGAAGTCAATTAAATCCCATTTAACAGATTGACATTTACAGTATAAACATTAAATAGTATATGAAGAACATTTGAAAACCCTTGCATCAAAATGCAATTTGAGGACAGACAGGATTTCCTCCACAGCTAAGCATAGTCTGACCCAAATAACAAATTCACTGTTTGCTTACAATTAATTGAAAGATTAGTGTGCCCACTTCTCACTAATAATTGATATGCATATGTAGATCTGTTCTCAGAGTGTCCATTGTAGGCAACTAAACACAATTCATTACTTTTAGACATGTCTTATTTTGATGCATATTGACCACACTAATAGATTCATTTCTCCAACTGCTTTTCCCCATAGGTATATTCCCTTTGTTTGGGTGGATTGAAGCTTTCTGTAAAGAGGTAGCTCTTATTTTTCTGAAAATTTAATCTAGATTAAACCATATGGCATGTTTTAACGAAAGTATTGAGGGAGGGACTGGAGAGATGACTGGGTGATTAAGAGTCCTTGTTGCTCTTGGCAAGGACTCAGGTTCAATTCCCAGCACCCGTATTGGGCATCCCATAATTGCCTGTAACCCCAGTTCTGAGGTATCTGCTGCCACTCTGCTACCCTCCATGGGCACCAGCATGCAAGTGGTATCCATACATACACACAGGCACACACACACACACACACACACACACACACATCCATATAACACAGAAATAAATCTTTAATTATTACATGCAAGGGTATGCCTAAACTTGTCCAATTCTTTAGGAAGCAGATAAGAGATATTTAAATCAGAAGCACGTTTCCCCACTTGAACCCAACCTAGAGAAGGTCACAGCTAGCCAATCTATGCATGAATGAGACAGTGGACTGAGATCAGAATAACCATGAAACAAAGTCCAACCTAGATTCAATTGAATTCAATAGGCAGGCAAGACATAAAGATTTATTTGTGCGTACTTACAATGGTTTCAGTAATTTGTTACACAGTGCAACTTTAGCAGTAGATGACACACATATGAAGACACAGTAAATACAGAGATGTTCTATTTGATACAATATTACAATATTTTAAGTACTAAGGCATAACATTTTAAAATAATTGTCATGGGAGGTCCTTCCGCTCCTCCAACCAATAGCTGCTGAGATACCAGGCCATTGGGGCGTGGTCTCTCTCCTTTTAAAAAAGTGGCTACTTCTCTCTGCTCTCTCTCTTCACTTCCTGCTCCGCTGGCGACTAGACTCCCTTCCTGGTTGCGCAGAGGGCTGTTGTCTGGGACGGTGATCTGTAGGTTTTTTCCTCTTTAAATAAATACCACCCTATTAATCATAATTTCAAACTGGCGTGGCATTGTTTGTGACTTACGCCTTCAAATAATAGATGTTACAGATAAATGATAGCAAGTGAAATACTTTCTTAGCCTCTTAGTAGCTATATCCTTGTCTGTGACAAGTGTCCTAAAGGGATAATCAATGAGAGACACCTTTGGGGAATATCTTGATCTTGAGTGTAGGAGGATCGTATGGTCAATGGTGTATAACAAAAATGAATTACCAGTACTCTGATTTGATTGTAGTATATAAACTTCAGTCTTAACAAACTGAGCAGAGATGCTCATGCTAGCTTTGAAGAAATAAATAAACTACCACATTGAAAGAAGATCATGTGGCAAGAACTCCAGGGAGACCGCAAAAGTTGAATGTGGATTCAAAGCAACAACCAGAAAGAAAATAAAATCAGTCCAACAATTACAAAAGGATGGTTTTGGCATGAAACATTAGTGAGTTGGGAGGTAAATCTTTTCCTAGTATAGCCTTCACATAAGAATGCCGCTAGAATCTAATCTACATGGGAAGTAGAAAAAGACAAGAGCTCCTGAGTAATTTGGGAGCATGAGGATCATGGGAGAGGGCAGAAGGTGAGGGGGAAAGAAGGGAGAGGAACAGAGAAAAATACATAGCTCAATAAAAACAAAAAAAAAATATTTAAATGTGAATATTTTGAAAAAAAGGAATAAATCTTTATTTTGAAAAATAAAAGAGTGCTGCTAGACCCTGATCACATTCACTTTCCAGTCTTCCCAGGTCAACCCCCAACTCTTACAACCTCCTCCTCCAAAAAAGAAGGAAAAAAACAAGTCCAATTTGTGATGCCCATATACTCACCAGAATATGTAAAATTCGCAAATAACCAATAAAAACATTATGTTGAAAAATGTTGTGATAAAGAAGATGAAGTGTAAGTGGAGTTTTTCATCAGGACCACCAGTGACTTCCCAAATAACCACACAGAGACTTTTATTAATTATAAATGCTTTGCTAACAGTTTAGGCCTGCTGCTAACTTACAACTTAACCCATATTTATTACTGAAGTTCTATCAAATGGCCCATAGCTTGTTACCTCATTTTCTATACATCCTGCTTCCTCTGCATTTGACTTGAGACTCCTCCGACTCCTCCCTTCTTCTTCCCAATGTCCTCCTAGTATGGCTTTCCTGCCCAATCTTTTCCTGTCCAGCTGTAGACCAGTCAGCTCTTTATTAACCAACGAGAGTAATACATATTTACAGTGTACAAAGATTGTTCCACAACAATGAAGTGTAGGTCTTCACAGTTGATGGCTTTTGGTGTGGGTGGGGGTGGGGAAGGACTCAGTTTTCTTTAAGGCACTGGCTGCTGAGAGTTTGAATGCTCCAGTGAGTATATGGGCAACACAATTGGACCTGATGGCTGTTTTTTTCCTTTCTTTTCTTTTTTTTTGGGGGGGGGGGGCAGTACAAATGTTAGAGGGTAGATCTGGAAGGAATGGAAAGCAAGGGAGATTAAGGTGCGTTGTTTGAAATTCCCAAATTGTTAATAAAAATAAGTTGTGGAAATAGAAAGAAGATAAATTATAAAACTAAAAAAATGAAATTAAAAAAAGAATGAAACTGGACAATACCTAGATTGCAACATGGAGAAAACCTGAGAAGACAACTCAGCTTAATCTTTTGCGCCATGGAAACTGATAAAGAAAATGTACATTGGGATTGAACTACTAATCATGTAGTAATTTGTTGACAGCAGAGAAAGTTAATATATTGAAAAAGTAACTTAATCTTTTCTTTATAAAAAATGAAAGAAGATGGTCTCTGTGAGATTATTATGAGAAATGGATAAATTAATGTGAATCAAACACATAGAACATAGCCTACATTGTAAGAAGCTCTGAAATGTCTATTACAAATACTGCTATCATTTGGGTCAATCATCATTAAACTGATGTCAATAGTTGGTTTGATAGTACATTCATCCCTTCAGTCAGTGAATAAGAATGGTTTAGGACCCCAGTTTATAATTAGAATGCTGTTGGTTAATTAATCAACTTTCCCCTGCAAACATGGAAAAATTCCTATGAAGTCCTGAATGAGGAACTAGATTGAAATAGATGTTTTTTTGAAAAACGCTTCCCCTTTTATGCAGTTCAGGTTACTCTAGAACTCATTCTGCAGTCCACACTGGCCTTGACCTCCCAGTTCTCCTTTCTTGGCCTTGCAGGTATTAGGATTACAGGTACAGGTATGCTGCTACATCCAGCTTAAACATGGAATGACAAAAAGAGTCTTGAATGAAGAAATTGCCATGAAATCTCACAATAGAATTTAGCTGGGTAGTTAAAGTAAATAAATTAGAGCTACATATGTCAACAGTAATAATATTGAGAGAAATATTAAAGAAAGGGAAGCTATAAATCATCCAGATTAAAGCTACTTATTCAAAATCTCAAATTATGTGGTACTGTATTTATAAAGGCATACATATATTAAAAATGTGAGGATGCACATATGATTCTGAATGGGGAAGGACAAAGGGTGGAGTGGGACTAGATTGCAATAGGGCTCTGCTCTGTACAAGTAAATCTCAATGTTGACATTAGCTAAGTATGGCTAGTAAGGATAGGCATTTGTGAAACTTTTTTCTACATTCTATGTGTTTTAAACACTCCTTTCAATGAGCCACTTCTGTCTACTGCTCTGTGCATGAAATTACCTACTTTCTAATGTCTGTCCTATCACCAAAATGTTGTGTGACCCAGATAGAGCAGACCATGTTCCACTTCTTCAGGTTGTAGTTCTTTGTCAAGGGGAGCAGGAAGCAGAAAGCTGACAGACTATTGAGCATGTTGCTTCAACTAACCAAGGTTCCATAATGCTTTATTCTTTACTTCCAGAAGGAGCTAAGCAGAAAAACTCCTCATATCTACTCATATTTTTCCAGAATAATGTTTTCATTGAATCTTCAGGAATTTCACATCATGCACCCTGATCATACTCACATCCCAGGCCTACCATGCCCATTCTTCTACCCTTATGACCTCCCTCACCAATAAATAAAAATAAAAAATAAAATAAAATAAAATTATTTTAGAAGTCCAATTTGCATTGTGGTGTAGGAGGTTCTTCTGTTTATGTGTTGCTTTCGTGGTGTGGGACAATTCTATATTATGTCAATTATGTTTTAAACAAATGCTGATTGGCCAGTGAAAGAAACACATAAACAGAAGGACCTCCTACACCGGCATTGTGTATATACTCACTGGAGCATGGTCAAACTCCAGTGCCCTGATCCTTAAATAGAACTGAGTCCTTCCCCTCCCCATCCGTTCCAGATGCCATCATTTGTGGAAAGCTACACTTCAGCATTCTTATCATGCCTTTTTTTCAGTAACTTACTGTCTAGGATGTTGCTTTTCTGTGTGGAGGGATAGGGATAGAGATAGGGATTGTCTCAGAAACCTTCTATGTCCCTCCTTCTCAACTGTGCATCTATGGTCATTGATGTCATCTAAAAGGTAGCTTCCTTGCTCTTCACAGTCAGGAGAAACACAGATCACATGGTGTAGGGGCGCTTAAAAATGTATTTTAATAAATAAAGGCTGTCTAAAGGTCTGAGAGTAAAATAGCCATAGAGACCAGATTATGGTAACACACACCTTTAATCCCACTAGCCACCCTAGTTGCCATAGAAATCAGGTGGTGCATGCCGTTGATCCCAGCCCTAGAGAGGAATGTAAGACAGGGCAAGACAGCTCTCAGATACAGTCTCCTGAGATTCCAGGAGGCAGGATCACCATTTTCTGACTGAGGTCGAAGTAAGAGCCAGTGGCTGGCTGTTTGCTCTTCAGATCTTCAGGTTGAACCTCAATTTCTGACCTTGAGTTTTTATTAATTGTGCTTTAACATGGTCTCTAGCAACAGCACAGACTACAAACAGGGCCCCAGACAAGGCCCTCAGAGGCAGCCCTGATCATAGATACCAACATAACCTCCGGTGGCAGGACAGGCAAGCCACTCAATTCAATATGATCCCTAGCAGCAGCATGACCTGTGGGCATCTACATGGCTCCAGGCTGCAGCACAGACCACAGACACCTGTATGATCCTAGGTGATAACATGGGCCACAGACGTTAGCATGTCCCCCAGCCATATCAGAACCACAGATGCAGACATGGTGCTCAGTGGCAGCGTGGACTGTGGACCCCAAGTGGCTGCACTGGCCACTCACATCAGCCTGGTTCTCAGTAGTAGCATGGCTCCCGGGCATCAACATGGTTTCAGGCCACAACATAGAACACAGATGTCCCAATAGCCTTAGGTGGTAACACAGGCCATGAGCATCAACCCGGATGATTGCATCAGGACCTTTGCATGACCCTGAGCATGGTACCAGGGGCTTACAGGGGCCATTCACTTCAACATGGCTCCCTAAAAAATGTATCTCAGACTTCATCATGACTAAGGCTTGGACTACAGGTACCAACATGGCCTCAGGTAGCATTGTGGATGGGCCTCCATCATTGCCCAGATCCAGGGCTGAGTCTGTCTGCATTAGTTACAGGCTGCTCCATACCACCCTGCCAACCTCACTGGGCAATGACACATTCCATTGTTGACCTCAGCCCTGTCTCACACCTGTCACTGCTACTGTGGCTCCAGTTCTCCCCTCTTCACAGCACACATACCACCCTCATTTTCCATCTTTTTTATCTCTCCATCACATTTCTGTTCATCATAGTGGTGCCTGCCTTGCGAGATGGAGCAGACTGACTGACTTCCACCACTGCCTTGTGAGGCAGGACCTCATGTATCTACTCTTAAAGGCATATAGCGTCGCTCAATCAAACATGCTAGCCACTTGTCACGTGTAAGTTTTTAAATTCTGTTCCTCAGTTATACCAGCCGTATTTCAAGTGCTCATATTTCAAGTCACTTAGATGTAGTAAGTGACCACTGTGTTCATCAGGAAAAAGAAGAGATTTCCATCAGAATTGGCCAGTGGAATAGTGAGCTCCAGGCCAACCAGGGTATACAGAGAAACCCTATCTTGAAAAACAAAACTATAATTACTTTGCTGTATTTTACAACTGCAAAGAATGCTTTAAAATCTCTGCCATCAGAGGAGAAGTGTGAGCAGTTCACAACAGGCTGGACTGGGGCAGACCACTGAGAGGAAAGTGTGAGCAGCAAGGAGGCAGTCTGTGAAGACAGCAGTGGCCTGCAGAAATGGTTTGACCACTGGAGACTCAGCCTCAGCCCTGCCAACACCAGGAAAAATGACCATCTGAACTTTGGGCCCATAGACACAACTAAGAAAGAGAATTACAGACCAATCTACCTCATGAACATTGATGCGAAAATACTCAATAAAATACTAGCAAATACAAGAATACAACTAAAAAAGCATCCACCATGACTAAGTAAGCTTCATCCCAGAGATGCAGGGACGGTCCAACATACAAAAAATGTATAAAATTCAACACTCCCATCATCATAAAGGTCTTGGAGAGAGCAGGGATACAAGGAACATACTTTAACATAATAAAGGCAATATACAGCAAATCAATGGCCAACATCAAACTAAATAGGAGACAATTTTAAAGCGATCCCACTAAAATCAGGAATAAGTCAAGGCTGTCTACTCTTTCCATATCTGTTCAATATAGTACTTGAAGTTCTAGCTAGAAAAATATGACAACCAAAAGAGATCAAGGGAAAACAAATTGCAAAAGAAGTCCAACTTTCACTATTTGTTGATGATAGGATAGTATACTCAAGTGATGCCAAAAATTCCACAAGGGAACTCCTACAACTGATAAACACCTTCAGTAATGTAGCGGGATATAAGATTAACAAAAAAAAAACCTAGTAGTCCTCCTATATACAGATAATAAATGAACTTTATAATAGCTACAAATAGCATAAAATAACTTGGGACAACTCTAACCGAACAAGTGAAAGAACTGTATGACAAGAACTTCAAATCTTTGAAAAAAAGAAATCAAAAGAGACATCAAAAAATGAAATGTTCTCCCATGTTCTAACATAGGTAGGATTTTTTTAATGGGCAGCCTGTATGTGGCAGTTCTGTTGAACTTGTCCATATTCAGTTTCATGGTCTAAGTTGATGAGGATGACTGACCAGGTCTCTTCTTCAAGATAGGTAGGATTAACATAGTAAAAATGTCAATCTTACCAAATGTGATCTACATACTCAATGCAACGCCCATCACAATCCCAGCAAAATTCTTCGCAGACCTTGAAAGAACAATACTCAACTTCATATAGAAAATCAAAAAACCCAAGATAGACAAAACCTCTAAAATAAAGGAACCTGTAGAGGCATCACAATCCCTGACTTCAAACTCTACTATAGAGCTCCAGTAATGAAAACAGCTTAATATTGTCATAAACACAGACAGGAGGACCAATGGAATCTAATCAAAAACCCGAATAGGAGCACACATACCTACGAACACTTAATTGTTGACAAAAACCCTAAAATTATATAACGGAAAAAAAAGAAAGCATCTTCAGCAAATGGTGCTGGCATAACTGGATGTTGACATGTAAAAGAATGCAAATAGATCCACATCTATCACCAGTAATACCACTCTTGGGCATATATTCAAAGGATTCTTAATCATCCCAGAAGGGCATTTGCTCAACTATGTTCACAGCAGTATTATTCGTAATAGCCAGAACCTGGAAACAACTTAAATGCCCCTCAAGTTAAGAATGGATAAGGATAATATGGTACATTTACACAATGGAGCACTACTCAGCGGTTAAAAAAAAAATGACATCTTGAAATTTGCAAGCAAATGGACATAACTAGGAAAAAACCTTACTAAGTAAGGTAATACAGACCCAGAAAGACAAATATAATATATACTCATTCATAAGTAGCTTTTAGAAATAAAGCAAAGAATAACGAGCCTATAATCCACAACCCCGGAGAACTTAGACAACAAAGAAGACCCTAAGAGGGAAATACATGGATCCACTTAGGAAGGAGAAAATGACAATTGGGAGCATGGGGGAAAGAGGTATAGGGTGGACTGTGAGAAGGGAGGAAGGAAGGAGAATGAGAAATAATATATAGCTCAAATAAAAACAATAAATTATAAAAAAATTGTCCTGTGGATAGAGCCATTTGAAGCTTCAAGGCATGATTTGATACTCTATTTTAGCATGTTTATCTCCTTTATAATCCATATTAGTAAATCTAATAGATTGGGTTATTTATGAGAGTCAAAATTTCAAAGTATAATTTGAGTTCCTTTAATCTGGAAACAAACTTAGAAGAGTAGAAAAACTGAGAAGGATTAAATGCAAGTTTATACCAAGCTGTAGATTATAAGATGCTATACTGAAAAGATTTTTTTCTCACTTTAATCTTTCCAAAATCTTTTCAGTTTCTTTCCCAGTTCCATTATCTATCAATTCCCAAGATAAACCAGGTTCTGATTATAGTCCTTCCTTCAAAACACACCTAAAACTTTGAAACTGGCAAACCTACCATAACAAAATACATGTTTGAATATGTCCACCCTAAATTTGAAATTAATAACATCCTGTCCAGTCATTCATTTACCCATTCAACTTATTTTCGCATATTACCTACTCTGCTTGATGGCCTTCCAGGCATTTAAAACAAATACCCAGGAAGAACCATGCAGAAAGTGAAGTACAGTGTCAGCATTTACACATAGATTAGAAAGTCAACTAAAAGGTAGGTATTCATATATTGTTTGAACTTTTAATATAGTCTAGTGGTTCTCAAAGTTAACTGTGTACCACAGTCTGAACTTCCTGAGTGGTTTGTTAGAAGACAGATCAATGGACCCCAGTGACTGAAGTGCCTCATTCAGTAGGCCTGGCCAGGGAGCCAATAATTTCTATTTCTAGCAAGCGTCCTGATTGTTAAGATGTGGCTGATCTTGCAACTCCATTTGGGGATCAGGGCTACATTAATTTCCCCAAAAGTATGTGGTTTGGGAATTACTACTTTCATTTTTAAGATATTAAAATGTTTTTTTCAGATATTAAAAAACATATAAGCTGTTCTATATGTTAGGAGGAAAAAAATCAAAGTGGATTTTGAATCTTCTCGTGACATACCAGTGCCCCCTTCATTTCATCTCGGTGACCTCACAAACTGATCAGAACTGAGCTGGTAGAAAATAAATAACAGATAGAATAAACCCCAAAGTGTCCTTTACCTTATGTCCTTCTGCTTTATCTTCATATAAGAAGTGTGACTTTTGAGAGACGATCACTAGTTGATTGTGAAACACATGAGTTCCGCAGCCAGATATCACTGTCATTTCTGCATCACATCACAAAAGAAACAATGAAGCTAAATTTTGGCTTCTGTTTTTTTTTTTTTTTTGTCTGCAATCTTTGTTGATTTCATCTAACCTAACACTGCATTATCAGAGAAATTAGACTCTGAAAAGGATGGGCAGCCTTCAAAAAGTCGGTTTATTCTGCTAGCTGCTAGAAAGTCAGTGGTTCTAGCTTACCACATAAACCCACTTGAGAGTCATGAGACTGAGAGTTAAGCAGAATAATGGAATTTAGTGATCTGGTCTTTTCAAAAAATTTTAAAAGTAGTTATTCTTAACCAGTACTCTCATTTGAGACATTTGGTTAGTATTTGCAGACCTTTTTGATTATTGCAACTCAAGGTAGGAATATTCCTGGCATCTCCTGAGTAAAGATCAAAGCTCACCCTTCCTTCCTTCCGTCCTTCTTTCCTTCTTTCCTTCCTTCCTTCCTTCCTTCCTTCCTTCCTTCCTTCCTTCCTTCCTTCCTTCCTTCCTTCTTTGAAATGGAAATGTGTCAACTCACAGATGAGGATTTTAAGCTGAGGATTCAGTAGTGGAGAGTTTACTTGCCATATGCAAAGTTCTGGGTTCAATCCTCAGTGCTGGAGAAAAATAAACAAACCACAAAACCATGATATTAAAACAATAGCAGCAGCTCTGAATGTGGGGAAGTTATTCTATTTATGAGTATTAGTTAATCAGCACAAAACGCATGTCCATAGCCCATGTTAGCTCAGTAGTAAAGTATTTGCCCTACCATGCCATATACCCTGGGTTCAATCTCCAGGATATGCTTTTATCCTAACATTTTTTAGTTGATGATGATGATGATGATTACATCACTATTATTATTATTGGATGTGGAGATGGCTCAACAGCTAAAAATGTGCTAATCACACATTCCTGGCAGCCTGATTCAAACTCCGGAATCCATGTAAAGAAAAAAGCTGTATGCTGTGGTGCTCATTAATCCCAGCACCCCTGTCCTGAAATGGGAGAAAGAGACAGCAGAATTGTTCAGTTGCAAACTACCTAGTCTGGAGTAAATTGGGCAATGGCAGAAACAAGAGATACTCTACCTTTACAAGGTGGAAGGCAAGAATCAACTCGTAAAAGTCACCCTCTGACCTCCACACATATGTTGTACCACCTGCTTGCACATACATATGTTCTGTCCACACGTTCATACACACATATAAGCACACTTTTTTAAATCTCAGACTCAAAAGTTAAGGAAATATTTTGAAAATGTATATAGGCATATGTGTGAAAGTTTGAATTAAATTCTATTTGTAAGGCATTGCAAACAGCTATCTGCTCTTGGAAAAGTAGAAACATAAAATATCACAATAAGTGTCTACACACATGAACATTTAAGAAAGTGCCTGCCATCAATGTTGAGATCTACTGTCATAAGAAGAATAAGGTATCATTCTTTAATCAAGAACAATTGCACTTCTCTCATAAACCGTAAGTAAAACTAAACATCAGTTAGAACCTTGACATTCAAGATCAGATTGAATGAGGATAACAGGGCATAGTTAAGTATATAACCACAAGTAGAAAATTCAGAGCCTCAAATTCTGGTACCATTCCATTCCCACCATTTACCATCTAGAACAAATAGGAAACTCCCTTTACCTTTTTGTTTTGAACTTTGTCTTCACTGACTTTAAAATAAGAAAAATAATTTCCACATATTAATCTGTTATGTACGTCAAACAAAATACATATGAAAGGATATTTTTAAGCTGTGACTTTATCTTTGGCAGCCATTCATTCACACTTGTGTTCTTTAATTAACTCATTTACCTACCAGTAATCACTGACGCACTATCTAGCACTCATTATAAATATAATGAAAAGGTCACTAATGATTAATCCCCTAATTGTTTCCTATTGAGCTTGATTTGTCAAGGGTCAAAACTTGAATCCATGAGTTTTCCCTTATTAAGGCCAGTTCTTTACCCAAACCGACCATATGTCAGACCTTCAAAAAATTTCAGTTTTCTGAAAAGATGAATTTCTCCAAAGCTGAGCTTACTGAGCTCTCAAATTGCAGCAAAATTCAAGTCATTTTTCTCTACACAATTTTTTCTTCCAAGATATTACTCATCCATACCCAACACAATCTAAATTTATCTAGCTCTCTCGGCTAAGCCATCTGTTGCATGTAAACATCAAGGATGTATGCATCTAGTTAATTATGGTTCTCAAAAAAATATGACAACTAGGGGACATTAAGTGTTAGGTTTTGATGCTGACATTACAGTGGAAAAGGAAAATATCCTAGTGTCAGATAGATATATAATAAGCCCAGCAATAAAGACGGAAAATGTGACAATAGAAAAATAAATAGGTCTTATGGAAGGAGGCATGTACATGAACTCAGGTAAAAAACAACAACACATCAAAAAACCCACTTTTTAAGAAAGAACCATCCATTTAATAGGAAAAAATTACTCTAAAGTTATTCAATAAAAATATAGGAAGCAAAACATAAGTTTCCAAAATACCATGCTCATACATACAAAGTTTACTTTCAAGATTCTTTCAGGCAAAATGTCCATAGTGCAAGCATGTGTATGGGTAAATCTCCAAAAAGGAACAATCCAATAAAATGTGTTTTATAGCACTTGTTCTTTCATCAAGCATTAATTCAATATGAAACATTTGTTAGCCTAAACTATTATAACTATAAAGAAATCACCATCTTACCAAATAATGTTTAAATTTTCTTCATCTTTCATACAATAAAAATAAGAACTCGGGAGCTCAGTCCATTGATCCAATGTGGGTCTCTGTCTCTATCTCCATCGATCGCCAGATGAAGGTTCTATGGTAATATGCAAGATATTCATTAGTATGGCTATAGGATTGGGCCATTTCAGGCTCTCTCTCCTCAGCTGCCCAAGGACCTAGTTGGGTACATCTCTCTGGACCCCTAGAGTCAAGGCTCTTGCCAGCCCTAAAATGGCTCCCTTAATTAAGATATATACTTCCCTGCTCCCATATCCATCCTTCCATTATCCCAACCATCCCATTCCCCCAAGCTCTCCCCATCCTCCCCTTCTCACTTGTCTCTCCCCATCTCCCCTTTCCCCCATCCCAGGGAGCCTAGCCGGTTTACTCTAACAAGGCACACATCTTACTAGTGCTGCTCCCTATAGGTCAAGCATCCAAACATATGAGTCTATGGGGTCTATATCTATTCAAACCACCACAATATTACATGTGCCTCAGAATACTAAAGTCTGATTAAAGTCATGTTCTCAAAACCCTAACACTGAAATCAAAGAAACTCAATCTGTATTTTCATCAAAGCTTAGTCTGAAGAAATTGCATAGCTAAAATTTATGCATCACATGAAGATTATAAACTCACAGAACATAATGAAGTATTTGTTTATGTTTATAAGATACAAAGAAACTTAAAGTCAATACACAGTTGTAAATAGTTATATATGTATGTGTATATATGTGTACATGTGTGTATTTCTGTTTCAATACATAATACTTTCTGATTTACCAGTAGCATTCCAAAGCCTTGTCTGAATAGAGAATTCACTCAGGTTCTACTCTTCTTTCAGCTATAGGAATATTTGAAAGGACTTCCAGATCATGCTTTAGTCTTCTCTAACTCGGGGACAATTCTGTACATGTTTGGAAGGTCTACCTTCTCTATTTTTAATATCTCCATTCCTGTATAATAAAATCCACACATATGTATATGTTAGTTAATTTAATTTTATTACAAATGCTCCCAAGAAATTCTAAAGGCATGATCAAATTCAGTAGGAATATTTTTCCAAGCTAAACAATAGTTATTATTCTATATTTCTTTTTCTCTGGGACACCATGAATTATGAAAGTTATAATTAAATGATATCAAACAAATAGTGGCTTTTGGGGGAGAAAACAGTAGACCATCACATAGATAATAAATGGTTATTTCAGAACTATTGAAATATGAGGATAACATATATGTTTGGTTGAGACAATGTCCTACTTCATCCATTTTATGAATATGAATTTTAAGATTTTTAGATTTGTAAAAGAAAGGAAAAGCTGCCTAGATTTATAAACATTAAAACTGTGGTGCTAGTGAGATAGATCAGTGGATAAGAACACTTTACTGCTCTTGAAAAGGACCCAGGTTTGGGCCCCAGTACCAAAGTCTGTACCTTCAGTTCAAAGGCATCTGATGCCCTTTTCTGGCTCAAGTGAGCACCAGATAGATACACATGAGGTATACACACATACATGCAAACAAACACTCATAGATATAAAATAAAATAAATAATTTTACATGAAAATGTGTCATATAACAATCATGAAAACAGTACATATTTTGGGTCTAAATGTACAGATATATAATGATAGGCCAAATGATGATCAGAAATGTTTTTAAGAATCCACATATTTGCTTTTATTTCCTCAAATTTAGTTTTCATGATAATTTGTACAGTGCAAACTATTTGGAAGTAGGTAGAATAGTCTCTATAAAGTCAACAAAGAGCACTTACTACGTGTGACTTCTATATCTAATTATACACAATGCATTTCGCTTTCATTTTTTCTAATGGTTTATGAATAATTAGACAGCCACACCTACCATACTTATTGGTGTAGCAAGGCAGATTAGAGTCCACTTTGAAATTCATGAGGTTACCCTTGTATTGACAGATTTGATTTAGAAATCTAAGATCAAAGTATATGATATGCCTGTATGAAGACATTCATGATTTTGTATCTTCATTTTAAAAAGAAATGTATGAATAGTGATGAGGAGATATGGAGGGCTTCTGCAGAATAGAATGATAAATAACTTCATATCTACAAACCTATTAAATAGCTTAGAAACTTCAATAAACTGTTTTGAAGAACTTCCTTAAGGGAAAGAATAATTATACTTTCAAGCAGTGATAATAGCGTTAACGATCTCTTCCTTTGGATAAGCTGATTTTTTCTACAAGACCAGCCAATGAATGTTTTTAACCACTAGGCCATTACACCAGCCTGAGGAGAGAGAAGGAAGGGCAAGAAGAGAAAGGGTAATAGAGAATACGAATGTGCTACTTGTACAACAAGATTTTGCTGTTGTTTTGTTTTGTTGTTTTTTGAGGCAGAATCTTGTTGTGTGCCCGGCCCTTCCTGACCTTGATTTTACTCATCTCTTCCTCCTAAGTGCTAGGTTTAAGGGTGTGTGCCACCATGTAGCACAACTAACACAAACTCAGAGACAGAATTTGGGTTTCAATCTGAAGGTCAGAAAAACAATCAACCACTGACTCTTACCTCTACTGCAGTCTGAAATGGTGACTCTGCCTCCAGGAATCTCAGAATGAGATTGTGTGTGAGAGATGTCTCCTCCCATTATATTCCTCTCTAAGTGCTGGGGTTAAAGGCATGCACTGCCTGGTTTTTATGGCAAACTAGTATGACTACTGGGATCAAAGGTGTGTGTCACCACTGCCTAGTCTGTAAGGCTTATCAGTGTGGCTGTTTTACTCTCTGAACTTCAGGCAAGCTTTAATTATAAAAATTCAAATGAAATATCACTATACCACCACTCACATCTGGCAACCAACTTTTAAATAATATGAGACTAAAAGTTAGAGAGAAGGATTTCATATCTGTTTACTTATAGCATACCCAGCTAAAGATAGCATGAATGTTTCTGAATGAAACAAAAGAGGAAAGGAGGGGGAAACCTTATAGTCAAATGTAGTGCAAGACACAATTCAGTTACCTATTAATAATTTAAACTTGTGTGTGTATCCATGCCATAAATGTCACTCTCCATCTTCTGAACAGATTATTATTATATGCTTTATTTGAACTAAACTTTTGAAATGCAGGATTATAACTAGCTATGATCAGTTTTATGTGGAGTAATGACAATATATATAAATGAGTTACCAATGAGACCTTAAACAGATTAACACAAACTTAATAGATAAAAAAATATTAATTAGGTATAAGTAGTTACACATGCACCTTTGTTTTCTCTTTGATTTTTATATATGACACACAGAAACACTGACTTGTCTCCAAGTAGTAAATTTTTCCTGTTCCACAAGAACCTACATAAATCATTATTTATTAGACATACTTTTATTTATTGGTGTCAAAAATGCATATTTACAGCATAACATTGGGGACAATATTGCTGGCAATTTTATCAAAGTTATTTCTACTCCTCAGATTTCATCACAAGTAAAATATATTAAAATTTCCACATAAATGGGAGGCGGTGGTGGGGAAGAGAAAGAAATCTTTAATAAATAAATAAATAAATTTTGTGTATAATAAAAAAATTCCCACATGATGTATGTACATAGAAACAAGAATGATTTAGCCATGGTGATTTATACAATTCACTAGGCCCACACACCCTAAGTCAAGGGGTTCATAACCTAGAATCCATAGAGTAAGAAACTCTTGGATAAAAAAAATCAAGACATCTGTGGATGTGGTAACACCTAATGATATAAATCTATTTTATGCTTATAAAAACATTATTCAGAGAAAGGAGCCACAGTTTTCAACAGACTGTTAAGGAAATCTCCCATTTTAAAGAAAAGTTAATTAAATCGGTCTTATTGTATAAGTAATATCATAATCATATGTTTCATAAACATTTAACTGTATTCCCTCAGATAATTCTAATTCAATTCAATAAATAATAAGCTCAACAGTTAATAAACATGAACTTTGTTTATTGCCTTGTTCTGGGTAGTCAAACTATCCTTTTATTCTTGCCCACAAAGTGTTTTCCTTCTGTCTCAAGAAGTTTGCTGTTCTCCCACAAGTTTGCGATTTTTAAAAATGATTCATAATTTTATAATATTTTAAGACGGTTTTAGGGTTAGGGAGATGACTGTTGTCAGAGGCTTAGTTCGTTCCTGGCTGCTCAGAACCGAAATAACCACACAGAAACTATATTATTTGCAATACTGTTTGGTCAATAGCTTAAGCGTATTGCTAGCTAGCTCTTATAAAACTAACCCATCTCCATTAATCTGTGCATTGCCACGAGGTCGTGGTCTACTGGCAAAGTTTCGGCAGGCTCCAGCAGAGGTGTTTGTCTCCTCTGGTGGCTACATGGCTTCTCTGATTCTGCCTACTTTCTCCCATCATTCAGTTTAGTTTTCCTGCCTAGCTCTACTCTGCCCTCTCACAGGCCAAAGCAGCTTCTTTATTCATTAACCAATAAAATCAACACATATACAGAAAGACTTTCCCACACTAGATGACTTAATGGGAAAGAATGTTCACTGTACAAGCATGAGAAACTGAATTTGAATTCCTAGCATTCACCTAAAAAACTGGGCGAAGCTGAACATGTGCCTGTAGCCAGAGCAGAGGAGTGAAGGGTAGACAGACACAGAAAGATCACTTTCTGGCTGCTAGCCTAGACCCAGAACCAGTAAGAGACTGTGTATCAATAACAACTTGATTAGTAACACATACCCATGAGGCAATGGTGGTATGCATGTCATTAGAGTAGCCAATCACTTTCTGATTGGATTTAAGTCCTGATGCACATGATGAAGACCATATCTGGCTAGCAGTAGTGCACACAGAAGCCAGAAGAGGGCATCATGTGCCCGTGAAATAGAGTCACAGATGGTTGTGAGTCCCCATATGAGTACTGGGAATAGAGCCTGTTCCTCTGGAAGACTGTTGTTGAACCATCTCTCCAGGCACATAGATAAATAGACAGACAGACAGACAGACAGACAGACAGACAGACAGACGGAGAGACAGGCAGGTAGGCAGGCATATGTCAGATAGATAGATAGATAGATAGATAGATAGATAGATAGATAGATAGATAATAGGCCCTAAGGAAGAACCTACTACTAATAATAATGGACATAAACCAATTCTTAGTGACTTGACATACCCAAAGATCTTTTAAGCCTCATCAGAGAAACTTCTCCATGCAATAGATGATGATCAACACAAAGACTACATAATGTTCACTCCTAAGTAGAATACACACACACACACACACACACACACACACACACACACACATATATATATATATATGTATGTATGTATGTATATGTATATATACCACAATGCCCCCTCCAAAGGTTCAGGTATCATTGCAAAAGATGTGAGAGAAAGAGTTTAAGAGCCAGAGATGGTGAATGACTACAAGCAAACCGTGTCAGCTGCACATATGAACTCGGAACAGCTATGACACCATATACAAGACACGTTCAAGTCTAAATCAAATCAAACCTCAGACTGACTGAAGAGGCAATTTTGGCATGGGGTTCTACTTCTAGCTGGGTAACTATTCGCAATTCTTAGCTGCTGAGAGTGGAAGATCAACTTTCTCTAAAAGTGTAGACCATGATAGGTTGACGATGCTAAAGTGAAAGGCCACCCCTCCCAAAATACATTGGTAGCACAAATTGACCTTGATTAGGGCATGGGGGGGGATGAAAGGATACAAAGTTTGGTGGAAAGGGAAAAAGTAGTAGATGTGGGAAGAGTTGGGGGATGGAAGGTGAATATGATCCAAATACACTTTATGAATTTTTCAAAGAGTTAATTTTCTTTAAAGTGAGACATTGTATCAAAATAACAACTCAGAAAGTGATAGAGGAGAACACCAGATGTCCCCTTCTGGCCTCATGTGCATACCCAAATACATGCCCTCATGCACATACATCATATACATCTGTAGCATACACATATACCACACAAATAAGCACAAAACATTTTTATGTTTATTAGAATATATTAACTATACATGATTTCATTGTCATTTTAATACACATAGTATGTATTCATGATTAAATATGATAGCTACATTACGTATCTAAAAAGAATGCTCTGAGACAATGCTTTACTATATAACCATAGCTGGCCTGAAATATACAGAGATCTGGTTTCCCCTGATTCTCCAGTGCTGGGATTAATAGATTGCACCGCCCAGCAAACTAAAAAGAAATTTGTATAGAAATCTTGAAATCGGTTATCTTATTTATATTTCTTCCTTAGATTTAAAGAAAAATGTTCTTTAAGGGAATGGAGAAAATAATTGGCTAGAGAGCAGATTTGTGCATATGTATTCCTAATGGGAAATTCATTAACGTTTCAGCTGTTGATAGAACAGCACTTGTAGCTTTTCCTGTGTTTATCAGAGTTTTGTGCAACTAGACAACATTTGATTTTATCTGAATTAGGAGCATTAGTATTCCTTAAAATGGATAGCAAAAAGTTGTGATGAGATAGTAGAGAGTGTAATAGATGTGTGAATTTGGAAACCCACAATTTTTATAAATTCTTAACCACTCTAACATGAACTTTAAGATTTAGAATCATTTATTGTAATCATGGTCTTGAAATAAACGATAAATTTTCAACTAATGTGTATAATAAAAAATATATATGTATATACCCAAGTATGTATAATGTGTTCTTTTAATCAAATATCACATATTGACTCTAATACTTGAGTAAACCTATGTTTACTGAATAAATGAATTGAATATCAACTTTCTCCCATCACTAAGCACTAGAGACTATTAAGATTTATTTTGGGGATAAACCAACTAAACCTCTCAGGATTCAACAGGATCACTATAGCAGGCAAAAACTGGCTAATTGGGTCTGAGGGTAAACAAATTAGCTCACTTAAGTCTTTTTAATCATGACTCATTTATTCCTCCAATGCCCTCTCCAATTCTCCCTTGGTGTTCCTTGCTGTTCTCTCACCATTTCTCGTTGTTCTACCCATCCCACATGGTTTCGCAGTTATATATCCACACAGTTAACAAGCATGCATTTCACAGAATCACAAAAACCAGTTCACCTGGCAAGGAAGCACCTTGGGTCTCAGAGGGGGCGTGGCTGTGAAGCTCCCAGGCTGATATCGGGAGGATTAATCAAGAATCAATACAAAATTCTAAGAAGTTTTCATGCACTAACTACATTTCTTAAGCGTAACAGTTTATGATTAATAATTGTAGACAAACACAGCAACGCTGTTGCACTTCCCCGGCGGCTGGGAACACAGCATCGGTAACCACAGCACCCCCTCCCCACCACACTCACCCCCACCCCCACACTCCCCACCCCACCCTCAGCTTGGGAGGAAAGCAAAGCGCTTGATTTGTATCAGTATCTCACTGGCTGAATTAAAGGGAATCTCTTTGGAGACTTTGCTTTTAACTCCAGAAGGATGCCTGCCAACACCTGGGTGAGAAGGAATTTTTTTCTCTGAGGCTGAATCAGCAGCTCAAGCTCCTTTCCTGTATCTCTAGGGGTAAAGGCATAAACAGTTCATTTCCTAGGCTATAATCTTATGTTAACTGAAACAAAGGTGAAAGATAAATACGAAGTATTGATAGCTTGTTGAGTTAAAGCAAAAGGCTAGTAGATTACACCTTCCTGAGTCGCTGCTAGAGCAGACATACTGTCTCTCTGCTCAATACAGCCTGCTTAGGATTCCTTTCTTGTCAATGAGTCCTGTCAATAAGAACAGTTGAGGCGGACTAGCTGTATGTAGATTTGACTATGAGAACAAAGACTTGACTGCGTGAATACTTTCAAGCCAAGGCTTCATAGTGTGGGGAAAGGTATCGTCATGATTTTACAAGAATTTTAACAGAATTGACCATGACTATCCAAAACACAAGTGTACCCAGAGCTCCGCCATCAGGTTCTTCATATGGAGTGTAATATACACTTCCTATGAAGCTGTCGATTAGTTTGTCAGCTGTACTTTTGCTGTATAGACTTGTGGGCTCCAACAAGAGAGAATATGAAATAATTGCAAAGTAATTCTTAACTTTTTAACCAACTCAGTTGCCACACAAGAAAAATACACAGTCAAATACAATCCAAGTTTCAAGATGAATACTTCAGGATGCACCAAGTTCGACTGGAGCTCAAAGAATAAAAAGATCACTGTGGATTAAGATGCCTAGGGAAAGATTTAGTGAGAGAAAACATTTTCAGTGAGTCCTTGAGAATGGTTAGAAATGCATTAGCAGCCAAGGTGAATAAAATGTTGGGAGAGATAAGAATGGAATAAAAAGGAGATCTTATTTAAATTTATAAAACGAGGCCCACAATATAAGCAAATTTCATTATGATTTCCTCATAGATTGCAAAGAAGTGATTCTGACAGTCAATGGATAGGGAATTTCAAGCCTACTGTGAATTTGATACTTACATTATGTGTTTATGAACAGGATAATAGTTTTTCAAATACTTCAAATGAGATATGAGTGCTGAAGTAAAATAACTAAATAATTTAAAAATTGAGGCTAAGGAGATGAATAAGCCAGTATGTGCCTACTGTGCAAGCATGAGGACTTGACTTCCAACCTCCAACACATCTGTAAAAATGAGGCATGGCAACATGCATTTATAAGCCTGTCACTGGCAAGGGATGGACACAGGAGGAAACAGTTGGCTCTCATTGGCCAACTCAGCCTAGCCAAATTGATTAGCATCAGATTCAATGAGAAACCCTGTCTCAGAAAATGGGGTGAAGAATGATTAATGAAGATACCCAATGCCAACCACTGGCCTCTACATACATGTATATACATACATGTGTACACATGCACACACAAATATATAATATACATATGTTACCCCAAAATTACTATTACAAAGGAATATTATTATTTTTATTAATGGCTTATTTATTAAAGAATTATTCTTAAAGACTACACTATAACTCTGAAAATGCCTATGTATCAATGCAGAGGGATTGTACAACCTGCTTCTATGGAAGAACAAAAAGCCAGAAGTAGGCAGAATATAGGTTACAAAGATAAAGAAATATGCCATGGTCATTGTGAAAACATCTGGATATCTTAAACAATGATCCAGGAATTACAGCAAACATTAGTTCCGAATGGAGGTGGGAGGACACAAAGATAGCAGTCCAGACAGTAAACCAACCATCTAATGCAACTCATCCTTTTTGAAGAGTATGACATGAGGAAATGACACAGGAGAGAGTATGCAAATGCTAATGCAGGCAAGATAAGTAATATATGCAAAAAATGTATTTATTAATTTTCTAAATATTCCCTCAGTATAGGTGCAGAGCAGCAACCAAGACAGTGTGCTTGCCTATGTAAGGCTTACGTACTAGTCCCTCAGCTGCCACAGTTTAAAGTAAATTTATATTCTACTCCAACTGAGCTGCAGTGAAGCATGGACAATGGCATCTTTTCAGAGGTCCTTTGGTGACTCCAGTGTTCAACAGGGCTAAGACCCACTGCACCCAGATTAGTCCATTAGACTGTGTTGTTCTGCTACTGGACAAAAACAACTCTCACTTTTCAGAGATCTACATTCAGATGCATTTGTTTCTCATTCATACTATATATCCAGAAAAGAAGTAGAAGGATGGCCTGTTCATAAGGCTATGCTGAGGAAGAACCTGTCACTACAGATGTTCCCAGTCACTATTCAAGATGAAAAGTGTGTCCTGGAGGTTTGCACAATAGGGAAAATGCTTTGATATAAAAGGGACATATATCTCTGAAAGGCCCTAAACGTCTAAAAAAAATAGCCAAATGGTATCATCTTATTCTAAGGAATTGAGGAAAGGACCACGTATCATGTTACATAAATCAATGAAAGCCATAAATGGTCATCAGTCAGCATTTAAAGGTAACCATTTAAAAAGAGGCACTGTTGAAGAGAATTACAATCATTGTTTGCTACCATTAAAGGCAGCCATTTTTATAGCATTAAGACTAAGCATAGGGATCAGAATTACGCTAATCAACACTAAAGTAACCACTGTTGACCGATGTGTTGATCAACATTAAAATAACTATTGCCAATCAGTATTACGGATAAGTATTACCTTGGCCTTCAAAATTAGCATGTTCATTTGTGACTAAAATTAAAGATTGCAACTCAACATAACTACACTGGGACTATTCTTCAGTCCAAATGACACAGTTTTGGATTTGGGGTACCTATGCATTCCATTCTATCCATCAACCTTTTCACCTTTGTTGTATTTCACAAATGGTCCTGGCTAGGCCTATAATCCAAAAGGTGAGAGGAAATTCTTATATTCCCATGCTATCATGAGTTCAATTCCACTGAAGTATGCACATAAATTACTTTTAAATTGTCTCTTTTCTTTGTTGAGGACAGTAACTATGGCTTACCGAATTCTCAGTGTCTGGCAGGCATTCAAGCATTTACAGAATAAACCTAAAATAGCACAATTCCTAAAATGAGGTCCAAGATAATAGAGTAATCTCTAGCAGTCAGACTTTAAGCTATTCCCCAGTTCCCTCAAATTATTGCCTCCACAAGTTAAGTTTCTTTGCCCTGCAACGATGTATTCAAGCATCCAGCTGGATGAACTGTCGCCACATGATTCTCTCCATTTAGCAAGCGCTAGACAAAGTGATACTTCAGTCAGCATTGAACCAAGCTTCTGCTGTCAACAGCAGAAGCCTCAGATTACCGTAAGATACAGTCTTGAAAACCTGTTCATCATAAACGCTAGTGATTCACCACCTTGCCTGGGTAGACAATCTTTTCTTACACATTGCACAGAAAACCCCTGAAAATGCATTGTGGTAAATTCACAGTATTTTCAGATTCTGCCTCTTTGTTGTGTTCTCTCCCTCTTCCTCTTCCTCTTCTCTCCCTCTCTCTCCCACTCTGTGTGTCTTTACACCTCTGTCCTTGGACCTGTGTACGTGTGTTTCTTTGATTCACTCATCATCGTCATCCCTCGTACTCCCCATCTCTATGTGCGTCTTTCTACAATCCTACCTCTCAAAGACCACTTTAAGGATGAATCTTTCATCTCTACCCAGATAACTGAGTGAAAGTCAGGAAATTGCTCTCAATGGGAACAAAACTCAATTCATAACCAGTAAACAGCAGCTGCTGAGGCTTGATAACAACCCTCCCCCTCTGCATATTGAAATATTCATGCAATGTTATGTTGTTTTCAGAGTATGGTCAACTAAGAATAAGGATAAGAATTATACTGGCTGGCATTAAAGGCAACCACAGTCAACCAGTGTGAGAAAGATAAGTAGTATGTTGATGAATATTAAACTAACCATTGTGAGCCAAGATTATGAATAAACATTACATTGATGCCGATTAGGATGGTCATTTGTGACCAGTATCAATAGATGTAGAGATACGGGTTGAAGAGGAGGTTAAGGGAGGAAAATAACATCCTCTAAAACTGAAAAAAAAATACAAATAAGCACCTCACCTCCGATATACTCACGGTTAGAGGTCTTAGCGGATTAGATACTTATTAAGCAGCTAGAGTTTGACAAAGGAAAATCAGGTTAAAAAATGAATATAGAAGATCTGAGTGGTTCAATTCCCCTTCAGCTGTATATTGCTTTAAAATTTATTTTAATATTGTGTGTGTGTGCGCACGCGCATGTGTCAGAGAGAGTTCAGCTACCAGTGGAGGCTAGACACTGTAGTTACAGGCAATTGTGAGTCACCCAATGTGGGTGCTAGGAACTGAACTCAGGTCCACTCTAACAGTTTCGTGCTTTTTTAACTGTTTAGCCATTTCTCCAGCACCAACCTGCATGTTTCTTATATTTGAATTCACTTTTTTTTAAACAAGGTGATACATTCTAAAAAAAAAAAATTACAATAGAAAACTTTTAAAGAATCTGACGGAATAATTTAATGAATGCTGAACTTTCATCATGTTTACCAGAGAGGGAGTTTAGGGATTTCTTTTCCAAAACAATCTCTAATCTCTTTCTATATTATTTTCATAGCAACTGGTACCTGTATTCTTGAACCAAAGCGAGAATGTAGACTTAGGGTTGAAGAGATGGCTCAGTGGTCATAAGCAGAGGACCTGGGCTTGGTTCCCAGGACACACTCACACACAAAGTGTGTGTGTGTGTGTGTGTGTGTGTGTGGTTTATAGTTCTATAGCTCCAGTCCAGGGAATCAAACCCATATTCTGGTTTCCACAGCTCCTACACACATGTGGTGCACATACATACATTCAGGCACACACACACATGCACACAAAATTAAACTTTTAAAATGCAGTCACTAAACACAACAATGAAGAATGCTATACGCACATAACAAATATCACTGATCATACACCATCCTCCAACAAAGTGTTCTCCGTCTCAGAAGCATATTGGCTTATTAATGAAAAATAGCTTCTTTTACTTAAAATATAGCACTTAGAGACCCATGACATCTTCACATTACCTTGTCCCCTTGACTAGAGCTTTTCTATAAGTAGGTACTAGATCTAAGCCAGGACAATATAAGTTCTCTTTCATGACTTCTAACTATCACTAAAAGCAAATGTCCCACTTTTGTGTTGAAAGTTACAAGATACAGTAATTAAAAGAAGCTCACAGCCATGAATACTAACTTATAGAGGAAAATGATATGTTAGGGAAATGGTAAAACCAACAGTCAAGTATCAAAAACAATAATAATGTAAACAGTGTTTGTAATGTACATGTCAGCATTCCACCCAGAGCCCCCTGGTAGCCTCTTTAACCATTTCTGTATCACGTCTCCCAGGTTCCTGTCCACTCTTTCATCAGAAGAGTATATGCCTTACATTTTTGACATGGTTATGATCCAAAAGAAGCTAAAGCTTTTTTGACTGATATTTGGAGTCCAGTATGCCTTGAGGTAGGTTTCTCTAGGCTGTGAGTAGTGAATAAGTAACTGGCAGGGGTATGTGAAAAACCAAGCTGCCTTTACCTCCCGTGAGGAAACTCTGAGTGCCAATTGACACCGCAGAATTCCTCTGCAGAATCAGGTTGATGATGGGGCTTGACTAGACATTCTTTCTTGTCCTGCTTCCTACTCCCATTTGTTGGTTTGCCCAAAACACAAAATTGGACAGAGCTCAAGTGAGTCACTTCTCTAAATTATCTCTGAACTCTTCTGCCAGAGTTTGATTATTAAGATGCTCTGTGCCATTTCTTTTTGTTTCACTTTTATCTTTAACCACAAATTGACAAGTTATGACTATGCATATTTATAACATACAAAATGATTTTGAATTTATAATAAAATGGGGAATGAGTAAATCAAAATAATTGGCATTATCTGTCACCTTAAATACCTGTCACTTTGTAGTGACAACATTTGAAATTGTTCTTCTTTGCACTCTGTTTCCTTTTCAGACTCGCTCAAATGGGATTCTTTCATCTGGAGCCAAGAGACCTGACTAATTCAATAATTGAAGCCTACAGTTCTATGAAATAGAACGTCGCCTAAAATGATAATTTTATGGACCATGTTGATATGAGCAGAACAGTTGTGAGTTTAACGAGATGAATAATTTTTATTGAATGGCTTCTTGCTTTTGACAGACAACTTCATGAATAAACAAATTAATTTGTGCATCTAGATACAGTCATATTTACCATTTAACAGCCTTTGAGACAGCACACTACAGAAGAATTGACTCTGTTGATCCACATACTTTTACAGAAACTAGTTTACCAATGCTAATTACAAGAAACATTTTGACAGCTACCATCTGGAGTGAGGCTTAAGTGAATATAAGCTGCTAAAAATGAGTTTAATATTTTTAAGATAACCAGTTTATTGAGCAGATTACAGAAATATCTCTACAACTATTCAGCAGGTACTTAGATCATTTACTCAAACTTTTCTAATATTCCCCCTCCCTATTTGAAAGGATAAAGTGCAAACACTAAAGGCCTAACCTAAATGACTTACAGATTTGGGACTAATTAGTGTCTGATCAAAGTTATTCCACCATAACCATGATTTAAAGCCAAAGCAGAGATGGGGCCCTGGCAAGAAAGTCCATAATTACTATGACAAATAAACAGCATCTCAGTGCCAAATTAAAAATGTAAATGTGGTATATTTTCTGTGAGAGGAAGTTCCAGAAGATTCCCTTTTACTTATAGAAATAATCTGCAGGGGAGTTATTAAATACTAAATTTCATATTAGAAAAAAGACTTTGGGGCAGATTTTGTGTCTAATGGTTAATGACTAATCTGATACAAGGCTAAATGAGCTCACAAATTCAAGCTACACTATTACTTTCCGCCAGCTTACACAAACTCTACTTTCTGTACAATTTACAATGGAATATGTGGGAGTGTGGCCATCTCTCTATAACTGATAGGGAAATAATTCTCCTAGTGAAGCATACACAAGATAGTATGCCAAGGCTTAGTATCTGATTTACTTGCAAATGAAATTCCTTCATAAAAGACTTCTCCCAGTTCATATATTTTTTTCCCAGAGGGAAAGAAAATACTCAAAAGTGTTGATCCATATCTCTGTTCAGATGGTAGTATTTCAACCCACACAATCTTTCATTCCTTCAATCAATATTTGCTATATGATCTTCTGTCAAGACTTAGGGCATCTTGATTGTAACAAAAAGGGATAATAAATGAATCAGAAGACACCAAGAAGAATGCTTGATACATGGTTAACATTTGATCTGGGCCTGAAGTGAAAAGCAGGAGTTTGCCAGGCACACCAAAAGAATCAACTTCTGCAAGACAAAAGAACTTTACAGGCAAAAGTCAGGAAGGTGTGGCATAATTATATGAAACAAAAACAGAAACTCACGAAGGTGTTTCTTGGGGATTGATGCCTATTCAGATTCCCCATATCTGTCTTGCCAGCACCTGTATATTTGAAAAGTAAATTATTATAAATTGCAACAAAATATAAATTATATTATATTTGGCCTTGCAAGATAAACAACTCTAAATTAAAATAAAATATTCTTATTTTGTCATGAAATGTCAGTATATTTCAGCATAAAATGTCAGAGCAAGGACAGTATATTTGCAAGGTGAATTAAATTTGGTTTTGTGTCCCCATAATGCACCCAATTGAAGTAACCTATACACCAGGAGAGCTCTTCTGCTTCAGAGAAAGAGGAAGTATAGTCCTAATGTTGATTGGTATGTGAAGGGAAAATGGTGTATATTTCTATGCTGTACTTAAACTACACTCTGCAGGTGTAGGACTTCTAGGCCCTGGATACCACTGGCTGGTAGAGATAGGCCTTCTAATATAAAAGCATAAAATCCAATCTGGTCTGAAATGATGAAGTGGTGAAATTTGATATCACTAGATAAAACTGTTTAGATCTGTTAACTCCGTGAAAGAAAGTAGGTTTAAACACCATTCAGCATGTCTTAAGGAATGAAACATTCCTGCAAACTCAAGATAAAACCCCCAAAAGTTTGAAATTATTCTCTGCTTTTTATTTTATATTTGAAATGCCTTTTATTCAAAATCCTCAGAATTCAGTAAGTCATTAAGGGTGTCCTATATGTGATTCTCACAGAACACTTTCAGCTATGTCCTTTTCCAGTGAGCATGGAAGAATCACCTCCAAACCATAGGGTAAAACTGGCTCATACCCTACAATGTCAATTTCACATTATAGAAACCCATTTAAGATATTTCTATAATAAAATTGTAGTAAGTATATTATGAATTTATGTATAGGATTCACTTGACATTTTATGATGAAATAAGAAAATTGAAAGGTTTGAGTTTTCTCTAACGCCCCTTGTCCTCACTGACATTAGTTGACTACTAATGGAAAAGTTTGAAAGGCATTTCTTTATTTAATCTTAACCAGGGTGTGATCTTCTACATTTGTAGAGGCTGTGGCTTTCTCACAGAAGTTACTAATTCACCCGAAATGTTACAGTTTCCGTAATTAGAAATTTGCTACTGATGTTTAAATCTCGGTTTGAGCAGAAATAAATTTAAGACAAGAAAATGAGGGCCAGCCTTAACTTCTCAGCGAGTATTATTATATATTAGCACTGATGTTTCAAACTGTCATCTTATTATAGTTTTTGTCTAAAAAAATTTTAAAGCTTTTCAAATTCTGTGCTCCACGCTTACTAAAAACTGAAAATTTCAAAGTTTCTTATCTAGAACCATTGCAGAGTTTAAGATTTATTCTAAACATTGACTTGTCTTTAGAGAAGCAGTACTTTTTTTCTTCTCTCATACATTACATCCTGGCCTCAGTTTCCCCCACCCTCTACTCCTCGCAGTCCCTCTCCCCCCCACACCTCCACTCTCCTCCAGATTTATTCCTCCTCAATTTCCTCTTTTTTAAAAAAGAGCAGATTTCTCAGGGATATCCACTGAAAATGGCCTAACAAGATACAATAAGACTAGGCACAAACACTCATATAAGGCCGGACGAAGCAATCCAGTAGGAGGAAAAGGGTCCCAAGATTAAGCAAAAGAGTCAGAGACACCCCCGACCCCACCAGACACACACTCCTACTGTTAGGAATCCCATGAGACAAGAACACTAAACCACATACCATAAGATATACGCAGAGGACCTAGTGCTTCAGTCTCTTTGAGCCCTGTCAGCTCTGTATAGTTGATTCCGTGGACCACATACTCATAGTGTCCTAAATTCCTCTAGCTCCTACAATGCTTCCTTTCCCTCTTCTGTGGGGTTCCCCTGGCTCTGCCTAGTGTGTGGTCGTTGGTCTCTGCATCTGCTCCCATCAGTTGCTGGATGAAGCATCTCTGATGATCATTGAGCTAGGCATCAATCTCTTGAGTATGGCAGAATACAGTGTGTGTGTGTGTGTGTTTGTGTGTATGTGTGTGTGTGTGTGTGTGTGTGTGTGTGTGTGGTGTGTGTGTGTGTCCTGGGTCACTGGGTTGTCCTGCTTCTTGTTCCTGGCCATCCAGGCAGTGTAGGGTATGGGATACCTCTCTTGGCATGGGCCTCAAATGGGGCCAGTCATTCATTAGATGGTGAACTATATGCCTTCACAAGGCAAAGCCAGAGGAAACTCTGGTAGGGGTCTATAGCAGCTCTGATGCAAATCAGTCCTCTGACCTGGGTATAGGGGCGAAAAACCATCCAGTAGCTGGTTCCCTCCAAAGCTTTTACAGCGACAAAAAGAAAACCTGCTGTTTTATCTGTTAGAGCAAATGATTAGAGGTCTTGGGACTGAAATGACAAAGTGGTATTTAACTGCGATCATCCTCATGCCAACTTCTCATAGGAGGAGTTTGCAGTCACAGTACAGTACAGTTAAGCAGTGAGTCAGGACACTCACAACTGACGGAGACCCACCTAACTTATAAAAGTTATAGAATTGTTGACATAAGGCTCCAAAGAACGGATACCAAAAATGAAGCTCAAAATCTATATTGTTGTGGTCACAAAATTCTACAACCCAGTAGATATGATGTTGGCAGGATTTCATAGCCCTTGTTTTCATTTCTTGATTCCTTTACTGCAGTCACACATAGTACCTTAAATTCCAACTACATGAAGGTCTCCTGAATTTGACCCCTCTAAGCCTTCCAATAATTTTACAAGCAATTATTTTTCAGTTACAAAATTACTTTAGCTCAGAACATCTAGAGAGCTTCCTTTTGAGGGACCTGCTGGAAATCTTTAATGTTACCCCAAAATTGCTATCAGCAAAAAGGAGACATAAGTAGCCAGACCACAGAAACCTGAATTTGTGTCCTCCCTGAGGTTTGTTGTTGTTGTTGTTTTCTTTTGTTTTGTTTAGCTAAGAATAAGATGTTAAAGCAAGTTAAAACACTGCTTTCCTCGAGGGCTTAGCTGACCATGGCATTACATGAACCAGCACACGACTTAATCATTGTAAATAGGGAATCCTGTGTCAAGACGTGACATTACATTTTAACAGGTTTCTCTATCTGATGTTGAAGCCTTCCTATTATCACACAGTATAAATTATGTTTTCTAGAGTTGATTTTTTAGAATGATGATTCTATTCCATTCCATCTGAAACAAGACTGCTGATTTAGGCTATATATTTGTGTCACTAAAGGCTCTTAAAAAACGATAGTAAGGGAGCTTAACTTTCAGTCAATATAGTATAGCCACTTTTTGTGGTACGTCGGTAGCAAAACATTTTAACTATCCCAAATAATTCAGAAATACAACCAGGACTACCAACTGGATGGAACCACACCCTAATACTGCAGTTGAGTACATAAAACAGTTTCACAGGGAACAGATAAAGTTCAATGCTAAGCCATGTAAAATGCTCTTATGAGAACTAATCTCAAAAGCGTTCACGTAAGGTGATAGCAGTGAGATCTGGGGTTACTTAGAAAAGGATTAGTATAGCAGCAACATTGACTGTTTTGAGCAGGGAATAGAGTTTTCATGGGCGAAAGAAATGGGAGAAGTAATGCAGGCAGGAATAAAGCAGCTATGAACAGGTTATGTGATTTCAGACTTGAGAGCCAGCCTAGCAAGTGGGGAAATTGAAGGCTGGCAAATAGTGAGGGATGCATTTGAATATAGTAGAGATCGATATGATTATAGAGAATCTCAGAAACCTTGAAAGAGGCTAAACTGGTTACAAAAAGCAAATGGAGGGAGGATCAGTTAAAAAAAATGCACTTGGCCTTCTATCATGAACAATGATGTCATTATGTCCTTCTAAAGCACCAACAAAGTGCATTTATTTGATCTGTTTGTGTATGTTTCGTGGATCCCTTCAGTTATGTTTATATTTCTTCACCCTTTTTTCCTTCTATTCCTGAAGCTCAAAGATTTCCATTGTCCCATCTTCAATTTCATGAATCTTTCTTTTTCCTGCTTGCTCATATCTCTGTTTGAATTTCACTAGTTGAACTCTTTGTTTCAATTATTAATCTTTTCAACTGTTGTTAGAATTTCTTTTCAGCCCAAAGAGCAATCAGGGAGGCGGTGGCGGGGAAGAGACAGAAATCTTTAATAAATAAATAAATAAATAAATAAATAAATAAATAAATAAAATAATTTCTTTTCAGTTTCTCCTTTAGGTTTTCTATCACTGGGTGGATGTTTCTGTTCTATTCATACATCTTTTTTTATTTTCTTCATGTCTTTCTTTAATTCTTTGATGATCTTCAAGAAAATTGTCTTAAATTTATTGTTTAGCAAGTTTTCCATTAGGTCTTTCTCAGGAACAGATTCAGTTAGGAACTTTCTCCTATAGTGTAGGCCACACATTCCTGATGTTTGTTTGCCCTATTATTTTTGTGGAAAACTGAACGTTAAATCTACTAACGTAGTTGCTCTGGATCTCATCATCTCTTCTTTCCCCAAGGTTTGAGAATTTGGGCAATTGTTCTGTTTTATTTATTTTGCAGTAACCTCTCTCTGCACCATAAAGTATAAATTAAAGATCTTGCACATTTTCTAAATTCATACCTTTTCTAAGGTGACTATGACAAATTTCTAAATTATCTTGTATGTATGATGTTTTTGTAAGCCCTAGTCTTCAATGCCCACATTTCAAGAGAGGAAAACAGAAAGAGATGGAGAGGTGATGCTTACTCTTTAAATTCTACAGAAGCTGTTTCATCCCAGGTGTAGAGACTTGCCATAGTGGAGAAGTCTGCTGTGACAATGACTATAGGCTCTTGATCTGTACCTCTGTGTTCAGAAGCAGCCACTATGTGGCCGGGAGATCACAGGACAGTATCTGATTCTCCACTAAGAGCTGAAATTGACCAAAGCATATTACTGAAGCCTTTCTCTATATGTTATAAAACTTCAAGAGTTTCAAAACAGTAACCAGAGAGATTCTGTGAGTGTAATTTGATCTGGCTGCGAGACAGATTCCTGGTGCTTTTAACTACATCGTCTTCCCAGAATCCTCTGTTCATCCAGTTTTCTCTATCTCCCTGAAAAATCCCTTCTGTTTTCTATTCAAAAACTAGTATGTAAATAATTTCCTTAATACCATACTAATTCAACTCTGCCTGTGTTTCTTTACTTGGCAATAGTCAAACATTTGCACACCCACACTTCACATCCTTTGATAAACAGAGCTATCAGTGAAAAGGTTTGTATTTCATGTTGTAATGCTTAACTTTGTGTCTGGCATCTGATAGGTGTGTAACTGGAAGTATATTTTAGTTTGTCTTATTAGAAACTCTGTTGTTTCCCCCATGTGCCATTTCTAGGACAAATGGGCAGATTATGAAAAGTGAAACACCGTACTTCAGAGAAGGCTACAGGGCTATTGGAGCCCTTATTAAACAGAAAGAAGTGGAAAATACACTACAAGTCTTCATATAGGCTACAATGTGGAAAAGAGGAAGGAAAAAGACAAATCATAGCTATTTCTTAAAGTGACCATATTCACCAACCCATTCCCTATTAGCGAGCCACACGTAATTGCTAAGAGCTAAATGAGGCTACCCCAGGTTTGTGTATCACTAAGCTGAAGCTATGTTTCTAGGTACAGTGACATAATAAATATTAACTAAATAGAATTTACTTTAATTCTGCAAGGAACAAGAGGATTACTGCGGTGGTTTGAATAAATCCCCCACTGGCCCATAGTAGTGGCACTTATAAGGAAGTGTGGCTTTGTTGGAGAAAGTGTCTCTCTGGGGATAGACTTTGAGGTATTATATATGCTCGAGCCCAGTATGTCAGTCTTTTCCTGCCCATAGGTCAAGATGTAGGACTCTCAGCTACCTCACCAGCACCACATCTGCCTGCGTGCTGCCATGCTTCCTGTCATGGTAACAACGGACTAAACATCCGCAACTGCAAGCCAACCCCAATGAAATACTTTCCTTTATAAGAGTTGCCCTGGTAATTGTGCCTCTTCCCTCTTCACATGGTGTCTCTTCAATCCCAAGATAATTATCAAAGTCATCTATCAAAGCTAAAGAAAACTATGAGGGAAATGAGAACAAAGTAGTGGCATTGCCTATGTTTACGTGACTTCTTTTGTTAGAGTGATCACGCTTTCTGCTTAATTAGCTGCTCACTTTTCTTTCATCTGTCCAAGCATTCCCCACTTGTTAATGAAGAATTTCCTGCACACCTAAGAGTCCAAAACTAATGAAATCTATCTGGGAAAATGTTGGACTTCTGAGGAAAATATAAAGCAAAAATATAAATTGAAATATGTGTAAAATGGTCAAAATCCAAACACATTCAAATAATCTTTTAACAATTTTTGTTTCATACTACAGATTGTTATGGACTATTTACCCATCAACAAAAGAAAACCTTCATAATTCAGGTTATATAACAAAGAGGCTTTCACATTTTATATCAATTTCCTAACGTGTACTCATTTTAAACAATGAGCTCAAGTGATTTCCTTGGAGAAAGATCAAGGCAAAGCCAAAAGCAGATGTGAGTCTCCTTGGCAGCAGATTTTATTCTTTAACTATAATGAGGAAGGTCAAGGAAATGCATCGCCTCTTGATTAGTTTTCCAATACAATTCATTGTTTTGGCTGTCCTTGTAGCTGACCACCTGATAGTACATTTTTCTCAGGCTCTTCCTGTTCTTGTGCTTGTCATATCTTTTCATTGTTTCTGTTGCTGAGTACCAGCTACTCAGCCACCTTTACCCCTACTCTTAAGCTACTCATGACAAAAACATCACCCAATTGTTCTGACTATAAAAAGGTAAGAATTAAACAAAGATACTTATACCATAAACAGTCTATTGTAGAACTGAGCTCAGATATCTAGTGAGCCCCACAAGGACATAGCTAGCCCCTATAATTGGTATATCAACACAAGAGAAATACATCTCTTATAATATATGATGAGTTATTGGAACTGCCCATTGAATCATGCTGAAAACTAATAAAACTATGTTATTAAAGTGAGTTTTAGAATTGATTTTTAGAGAATTTTTTAAGTTCTTTATTATAGGGCATAAAAAGTTATTCTGAATGAGAAAAATCTATATTTTAAAAATATTTCAAGCTAGAATTGCCTATTGCTGAGATGATATATATTAAAATTCTTAGACAAGAAAGAATAGAAAAGGTTTGTGACCATGATAACTGAAATAGGTTATGGTTAAGTTTAGGAACAAGTCATTGAGGCTTAAAAGAACTGAAGATGATGGACTTGTATGGTTAGTTATGTGTTAGGTTTCCCTGACCTCACAAAAGGGAAACATGGGGAACACCATTCCAGCATCTCTTTTCTCTCCTCTTCCCTATTTTATTTTTATTTTTTATGTTGGTGGGGATAGGAATCAGAAGCAGAATGAATATTTCTTTTTCAGGGAGAAGCATTTCTTGAATACAGAGAAGCTATGTCATTCTCCAAAATTTGGAGAGGACTGTTACTGGTGCTGGAACATCCTTCATCTAGACACATCTGGAGGTAGCTAAGGAGTAGAGAAAGGAGTAGAGACTTCCATTTGCGCCAAGCATGCCTAAAGAAGCCTCCAGTACTAGAGTATGTGCTTGCTTTTGTCTTCACAACAAAGAAGGACTCCACCAGATGAATTACCTATCTACAAAACCAAACACAAAAACTGGAGCAACAGAAAAGTTTAAAGCTTCAGGACTGAAACAACAATAACAAACTATATCTACTTTTCTTTCCTCAATGTAACAATAATCAGAACTAGAGCACTTAGACCAAGGAACCATTCTTAGAATTATTGTAGATGGATTGGACAGGTAGAAGATAGTCTTTTAAATAAGAGGTATCAAAGCTAAGAATGAATTAAAAAAATTTTAAAAAATGTGGGAAGTATTTTGTATTCCAACCTGATAAAATAAAATATATCCATTTCATAAACACTCAAAGCACAATTTTAAAATAAGTTGATTTCTCTTGAAATAGGACAATCTGTATACATTATAAAGGACACTGCAAACATACTTCACTGAAAGTGACTGTTGTTGAACTTATTTAGAATCAAGCCTGGAAAATCCTGCTGATAGAGAAAGGCTGTATGCTAATCTACTTCTACAAGAGATTTAAACTTTTCTAGTTGCATAAGTTTGAAAGTTATATGTGCTAAAATATACCTACGATTTTTCACAATTGTCCTTGATTCCCACATCACGTCTTGAATTGTTTCAAACTTGTTTTATCATCATAATCAAATTGCTTTATCTCCCAAAGTTCTTGAGGTTGTGAGCCTGCTCTGATTATCCTTTTAAAATTGTTTTCTTTATGCTGATAATGGCATACTGCTCACAATGAAATATGATTATATACACTCCCACCTCTGCTTTCAATTCTCATCTTCCCCTCAACAGGTCACCCACCTAATTTCATGTCTTTTTATAACCGAGTAAATTTAGTTATTGCTGTCAATACATGCAAAGGTATGACTCTATCCCCTGGAACATGAGAATTCAACCTGTAGCCACATTCTTAAAGAAGAAGAAATCGTTCTCCTTCCAGAAACTATCAATTCCTCATGAAGATGTGGGGAATGGGGCAAAAAGACCATATACCCTGTCTATGACAGAATTTCTCCTGGCTTAATCTCGTGTGAGTCTCATGCAGGTAACCATAGTTACTGTAAATTTATGAGTACACTAGCCATGTCATGTCCAGAAGGCAGTGTTTCATGATACTGCCCCCGTCATCACTCTCTGTCTCTTTAATTCTTTCCACCTCTCCTTCCTTAATGTTCCAAGTTGTGGAAGTGATGGAATATAAATGTCTAAATTAGGGCAGCTGTTCTGATCATCCTTGATGGTCCTCAGTTATGACAGACTATTATTCTGTGAGTTCCATCATGGGAGCTCACATCCAACAGTGTCATGTGTTTAAAAATTGGTAAAGTGATAGCTAAAAATATGTTTTGTTTTGATTTTGTTTTATAGTACTAGGGACGAAACCCAGAGACCCAGATAAAGGCTGCAGAGGCAAATGCTTTACCACTGAATCACAACCATAGTCCCAGCCGCCTTCTCATGGTGGTTGATCCCAGCATACTAAAATGTTTTGGCTCAGGTCCATATCTCCTCCCTCTGTGACAGCATCAGAGAATTTTATGCAGGCTACAGAACCCTACTATCTGATTAAAAACACACTACATCAGCTTCTGCTTAGTGTTCTGGTCTTGTTTCCTCTTCAATTCTCTTGTCAGGGGATTTCCACTGTTTCTTTCAAGCTCAGCTGTATACAAAATGGTCACTACACTTTATTCTACCATCGCTGCCTATTTTTAAATGTAGATTTTGCTTTTCCTTATCAGCTCTGTCGGCCATATTTCTGGAAGTTGAAGCCCTTTCTACTTTATCTAATAGTATCTATAAAGGACAAAGGGTTGTAATCTGATAAGTGTTCTTTATAGTGCATGCTTGTAAATATAAACAAAAACATGATTAAAAGGTAAAGAACATAAGAAGTCTATGACATTCAAAATATCAGCAATTGTTTTGTAAGAGATGTCTCAAATTCACAAATTTTAGTTTAATAAAGAATATTTTAAATATTGACCATTCATGAAAGGAGAAGAATCATAAATAGAGTGATACATTTTCATATCAACACATTTGATAAACTATTTATGACATTTATACCATGCAGTTGATTTGAGACATATTCACTGTGAACTAATATCCCTAAGTAAAACATATTAAGAAGCACAAATGTATGTATGTCTGAGAGCAGCCTGAAAGGAGGTAGAATGAAGATTTTCAACATTTATATTGATGATTGAATAAAAGTAGAAAAGTCAAGATAATGTTAGCAAATAACAAAAAAGGAAGAAAATGTAATTTTTAACCCACTCTGATATAATAAAATGTTCAACAAAAACACAAGATAATTTTGAAAGTGAAGGATAACTTATAAAGTGTTTTGGTGTTCAGTGTTTCCCATACCAACATTCTGCAAAACCTGTTCCAAAAATTCCTAAGGGTCCCATATAGTAACTAAACAGGTCCAACACTCCATGGCTTCTGAGATCAGATAAGACTGAGCATGTTCAGGGTAGCTCTGATCATTCTGGACACAGCAAGTCAGTTTCACATTTACTCACAACAGTTGTGGCGGTGTGTACAAGACCTGTGCAAGAGCAAACCAGACAAAACCCCTGTATGGAGAGAGGAGGTGGACAAGAAGTGCATCCCTAGCTAAGGACCCCTCGGCAATAAATAGCTACTGGAAGAAGGAGATTCAGTTTTCTTTAAAGGTATTGCCTCTGGGAGGGCCAGGCTTTGTTGGAAGGTTACTCATCCAAGTGTATATTACCAATTCAAATTGGGCTTGCTGAGTTTAAAAACAGACAACACAAAGTTGGGTGGGAAGGGAAGAAAGCACTGATGTGGGAACAGCTGGAGGAAACATGAGCATGAGCAAAATACATAGTAAGAAATCCTCCAAGAACTACTTAAAAGTGAGAAAATACATTTGTGTTAAAAATTTAAGTTCTAAATATTCTGAAATTATTTGTTGAGGTATAATTTGCATATAATATAAATACAACCAAACTGGAATGCCATTATTGTATACATCCAGGTATACCACATGCAAACATGGGATAGCATCTTCCAATCCTCAATGAGGCATTGTCCCAGTCAATCTACCTCCCTCACCAGAGACAGACACATTCTGACTGATTTGACCTGACCAGAACCTCACATAGGTCAAATAATAGGATTTGTACATTTTCTGCTTGCCCTTTGTTATTCAGGGTAGTTATGTTAAGATTCATCTAAATGTTGTGTGAACCAGTCATGCAGGATTTGTTTTGTGTGTGTGTGTGTGTGTGTGGAGGGGGGGGTTGTTTGCTAAAAAGCAGTTCAACATATAAATATATTGCAATTAGTTTCTCTCTATTCCCCATTAAAATGCCAAAGGGAATCTCCAAGATGGGAGGTTAAAAATTCAGCATATCAAAAATGGTCTAAATATGAGAATTAATGGGGCAGAGAATTTTCTCTTTAGAGACTATGGTGTTTTCTATATTTTCTCTCTCACACTTGGGGAATGGAAAGGGATATTCTCCTGGTCAACCCAAGCCATGTCTGTAGAGCATAAATGGAATCTCCTACAGTTTCAGTGATTTAATATTGCCCTACCTGTAGCTCCATATTTTATGCTGTGGGGTCTGAGAACTAAGGCTAGCTCACTGAGTACGGAAGAAGATATTCTCGGAACTATTCAAGAAAAAGGAAGTCTCTCAAATCAGATCCCTGTACCCTCCCTTCCCACCTCATTCCTTAGCTTTTAGATCAGAAGTAAGCCAAAGTTGGGGGGAGGAGACTTTTAACTAGCAACATGACTAGCAACATCAAATAATAAAAAATGAGACCATTCTAATGATTGGATGGCTGTATTATATGAAAACAACTGGAAACATTATGGGGCTTTGAAATCTTCTTCCAGAAAAAAAAAATGTTATTCCTGAGTAATTGAGGGAGAAAATAAAGTTTCTTTGGCTTCATGTCTAATTGAGTTCCCTGAAAAAAATCTATTTTTATAATCTGTTCTCCAAACATTTAATAATATGAATACTGTCCAGTTTTAAGGCTCATGAGCAGTTTTTTGAGAAAACCATATTAACTTAAGGCTATAAGTAATTTAAAAAATAGATCTAGGGTAAGAACACAGATTGATCCCCCAGAAGTCTTTGTCCAGGGCGAGCACAAGCAACTAGCAGCTGCTGGGGCCCATTCAGACCTGAATTGACAGACGACATAGATGGCTTCCCACCATACTTCTTGGTCTGTGGCAGGCACAATCAACCAGGAACATGCACCATCGTACCAACAGCCACCCAGGGTTCTAGGCCTAAGCACAGAAGAGAGGAAAGGTTAATAGCTCTGCACCAAGCCTTGAAACTTGGGTGATCAAAACACAACCAAGTGCCACCTGTAACCCTATTAAGAGCCCTGGTGTCTGGAGATCGGGTACCACTGTAGTGAGAGAGCAGTATGAGGAGTTGGACCACAGGGAAAGATGGAATGGTTCATGGGCTGGAGAGAGAGACAGATCTGGAGAACTGAAGGTGATGAGGAGCAGGCTATCCTGAATGACCACCTGGCCACCTGAGGACAGGGTGATATCCAGGCATTGCCTATGTCCAAGGGCCAAGTCTTAGTGCTGGGCTTTGGAGTAGCCGAAGAGGTATGTGTTATTGTCTGTGGTTTCTATCTCCAGTGGGGGTGGTGCAGGGACCTGTGGTCTGGGCAGCATACCATTCTGGATAGCCTGCTCAGCAACCTGGGACCATGGTGACATCCTGACCCAGGATGCTGCCATGGATCCGTGGATCATGTTTGGGTCCATGGTCCAGCTGGGGGTGGGTTCTACATTGATGTCCCTGGCCCATGTTGTCTCCATGGGCCACTGGGATGCCCAGGGTCTGGACAGTGGGCTGTGACCAAGTTGGTATCCAAGGGCTTTGTTGCCACTGAGGGAAGGCTGAATTGGGTGACCTGTCAACTGGGGCCATGGTTTTGTCTATACCAGGGCTGTGGCTGAAGGACATGTCTGGGTCTGTGGTCCTGCCACAGACAGGGTCTATGTTGATGTCTGTAGCTCCTGAGACCACTGAAGAGTGAGTTGATCCAAGGGTGTGGGCCACCATCTGAAGCCATGTTGATGGCCGAGGGCCTGCATTGCCACTCGGGACCATGGTGACATCTGGGCCTGGGCTGCTGCATAGGACCATGTCTATATCTATGGTCCTACCACACCTAGGTCTGTATTGATGGTCATGGCACATGCTGCCACCAAAGTCCACAGAGATGCCTGGGATCTGGGCTGCAGCCTGTGGTCATGAGGGTGTCTGAGCCCAATGCAGCTACTGGGGACATGCTGATTTGAGAGGCTTACACTGTCACTCAGGGCCATGGTGTTATCCAGGCAAGGGATGCTGTCAAGGGCCATAACAGGGTCCATAGCCCAAAGCTGAGTTGATGTCCATGGCTCCTGTTAACACCAAGATCAGGGCAGATGACTGGGATCTGGTCAGCGACCTGAGACCATGTCAGTGTCCATGGACCATGGCACTGCTGGAGCCATGGTGATCTAGGTGGTCAGTGCTGCCTCCTGGGGCCATGGAAATGTCTAGGCATGGGCTACTGCCTGGAGTCATGTTTGGGTCTGTGGTCCTGCAGCAGCCATGATCTGGGGCACTGTCCATGGCTACTGTTACCACCAAGGGTTCTGCAGAATCCCAGGATCCAATCAGCCACCTAAGACCATGTTGGTGCCTAAAAGCCTTGCTGCCACTGGGGCTATACAGATCTGGGTGCCCTGTGTTGCCACAAAGCAGTGGTAAGGTCCAGGACTGAGCAGCTGCCAAGAGACATGTCTTGGTCTGGGGTTCTGTAGTAGCTGGAATCTGTGATATCCATGGCCTATGTTAGCACAAGAACTCACTGGAACAATGCATACTGAGCCATCCATGCTCTGCACTGGCCCCGAGATAGTTGGCCCTGCCTCTCACTGCATAATGCAGCAGGAGAAGTGGGCCAGCCCCCTCAGGGGAGGGCTAGCTGTCACATTCAGAAAAGATAGTCCCACCCCTCACTATAGGGCAGCATACTAGAACTGACCCTGTAGTTGGGGGTGAAGGTGAACATGTGAGCTAATTCAATACAGTCACAAGAAAGATAAGTTAACAGCATATAGAAAAAAAAGTCAGGATGTAGACGAGAAAACAATACCAATGTAAAAAAATCAGCAACATGGAAGAAAAATTTTGTGAAAAAACTGAGATTTTGAAAAACAAATGTTAAAAATGAAAACTCAATGAATCAAACACCAAAGTAGAAACCATCACTAATGGACTAAAACAAGTAGACTTTTGAAAGAGTATCAGATCTGGAAGACAACACAAATAAAATGCTTTATTTGGACACCAAGAAGGGCAAAAGAAAAGTGAGCATGACCATAACGTCCAAGAACTCTGTAGACTACCAAGCAAGCAAAATGAAAAATCCACAAGTTTGAAGAAGGAGCTTAGGTAAACACTGAAGGCATAAAGAATCTATTCAAGAAAATTATAGCACAGATTTTACAAAATCTGGAGGAAAAAAGTAGCCAAAAAATACAAGAAACATTTAGAATGTCAAGATGTTCAAAATACAAATCAAGGAAGTAATATGAAGAGCTTCGAACACACTAAGGGGACTGCAGACATAGGGAATAGGCATGACCTAACCCAGGGTAGGGTGCACAGGAGCAATGGAAGCAGAGAGCAAGTTGGAACAGAAATAAGAGAGGACTCTCGGTTGCACAGGAACCCATATTATGCACTGGACATGAGAAGCTAACCTAAAAATCCATTTAAAAAATTTTCAGAACTACCTCTCTCTGCTTCCTTTTTCTAGCTCACCAGGATGAACAAACTTAGCTCCTGTAGGTCTACCTTTCTAGGCAAACTATGACTGGGCTACTCAATATCATGTTCCTGCAATATCACATTAAATTCCATCCACAAGAGACCTTTTGTGTCCCCAAGCCCAAGAGTTCTTGGTCCTTGGGAAATCTAATTTCTAGTACCAATATGGCTCACAACACTGTTGACTTCCCCACTTCAAGCTCCTCATTTGAAACTTGGTTCAGTGTTGTCTTCTGTAGATAGCAATGATTCTGTTGTTTCTTACTCACCCTCCACCGATTGGGAGCAAAGTAATTTTCATGCTCATTTATAAAGATCCAAATACGTTTTTCTGACATTCATATCAGGCAAAATTTAACAAATTAGAGAATGAAGAGGGGTGCAGAGATTATATTTGCTAGACAAATAAACATAAGCTGGGACTAAACTACCATAATAAATGGTTCTTCTTCTTTTATATATATATTTATTATTATGTATACAATATTCTGTCTGTGTGTATGTCTGCAGGCCAGAAGAGGGCATAAGGTCTCATTACAGATGGTTGTGAGCCACCATGTGGTTGCTGGGAATTGAACTCAGGACCTTTGGAAGAGCAGGCAATGCTCTTAACTGCTGAGCCATCTCTCTAGCCCATGGTTATTCTTCTTATGAAACAAGCGTGTAAAGGAGATCAAGAGATGGCTCAGAAGTTAAGAGCAATGTCTGCTCTTGCAGACAAACTGGGTTCTTTTCCCTGCATCCACAAGGCAGCTCAAAAGCATCTCTAACTACATTTCCAGGGAATCTGATTCCTTCTTTTTGTCTTTGTGGGCACCAGGCACTCAAGTTGTGTCCAGACATACATGCAAGCAAAGCACCCATCAACATACAATTTAAATATTTATTTAAATCAGCATGTAAAACAAATAGACTGAAAACACATTTGGAACATGAAAATTTAAGCTATTCCTGTTATGACTCACTAAACAAACTATAGAACTCATCTGGGTGAGTTGAAGTCTGGTAATAAAAAGATTGAGACTTTAAAAACAACAATGAGACCTAATATTTAAGTATTTGGAGACTGCTTAAAAAGAAAATCGGTCAAAAATAACAGACTTGTTTGGGCTAAACATACATATGTCTTTCAATGTGGAAATTGCACTTCTAAGAAAATTTCCCAATGTAAAATTATGGATATATGGAAATATTTATCTCAAAAATTCCATCTCCTTCTCCTTAAATGTTAAGAATCATAACTTCCAAAAATACTAAACAGGATTATATTATTTATTCTGTATCAATATAACAAAATTCTATATAAGTAATTTCTAAAACTCCATAGAGAAACGCTAATAGCATAGAAAGAAGCACTCACTATTTTATGGATATTTTGAAGCAAGATATGACATACACTCTTTGGATTGTCTTATTTCCAGTTTTTTAACTAAAACGAGGGATATAATATTTCTGATGAAATTTATATCCCTTTAGGGTGAAAAATGATAATGATTATGAATATCAGGAAGCCTGCTATGTCCATATAAATGTAAATGTTTAATGAAAATTATTTTTTTTTGATTTTTCGAGACAGGGTTTCTCCGTAGCTTTTTGGTTCCTGTCCTGGAACTAGCTCTTCTAGACCAGGCTGGCCTCGAACTCACAGAGATCCGCCTGCCTCTGCCTCCTGAGTGCTGGGATTAGAGGCATATGGCACCACCGCCCGGCTTAATTATTTATCTTGATGTTAGAAGTAATGGATGAGAAATGATGAACAAGCCACAGATGACTCCTGACATGTGATCAGATGACAACGTGGCATACATGTAGTAAAGACGGGCCTCAACTTCGTCATCATAGTAACAGCCCTTCATAAATTTGCCTTCATCCTTAAAAGCAGCAAACCACATGCATGTGCAACTGAGTACACTATGTGGATGCCTGACATTCAAACTGTCTCCTGAGATCAAGATTCAGGCATGTGCCACCCTACATGACCAAATCACAAAGTAGTTCATCAAATATTGGCCACGAAGAAATTACATTTTTTTAATGTTTCATGAAAGCCATCTCTGAGGTTCACTCTGAGGACATCCTGTAATAAGTAGGACTTAGACAAAAAAGAGGATATATGCAATTAATGGCATTCATTCAGAAGGATATGTTAAATGATGTCAGATACAATTTTCTCCCATAGTTTAATTACACTTGCAAATTGGTTTTAAGAAATAAAAGGGCCTTTGGCTACTGGAGTGATTTTCATATGTTGTATGGTTTACTGAAAAACTGAATTATCATATCATTACATTCTGAAATAAGCTATGCAGTTGTTGTAAAGAAGAAGAAGAATACAAAATAAAATAGTCTATTATTGTGAACTAGAAGATCCCCTTTTAGACAAAAGTTCATGATTAAGAAAGTTGATGCCTGTGTTTTATTCATAAATGACCATCATTACTTGTAGGCAAACATGCATTCATTTAACACCAAATTTACTCAATATATCTCTGCTCTGTATCTCGGACTCTACTCTGCTGCTGCCTTTTTATAATGGAGGGGAATGTGAGTTTGTCAACAGAGGACAGTGACACAAACTTGACATTTATGCAAGTATGCATTCAAGGGCCCTTTATGTTTTATTTTAAAGACACAACTTACATTTAAAATAAGATTGAATCTCCAAGCATGCAATTTATTCACCATTTATCAGACAGACTGCCTGTATGTAAAGCAAGAACCATATGGTAATAGTCTTCTCAGTTCTTGAGAATTCAGACACCTGAAGGCAATGTCTGGATTCATTCTGCCTCTTTCTTCCAAGTCCATGTAGAAAGAAATACTATTTGGTGGTACAGATATGTTGGCTTTGCTGCAAGGCAACATCTACTTGGGGCAATATCCCATTCTTTCTGTGACTGCCCTGGGTTTAGAACCAAGGGTGAAGATTCTTGGGGGAGTCATTGGTCCCAGGAAGAGTAGAACATCAGTCACTGTTACAGATAACCTTTACATAGACTGACTTCACACCTTCTTCCACTTCTTGTCATACTTGATATCTCTGGTCTTCAGTTTACAAACAGGCACAAAATGGCACCTCTTTAATGCTAGTTAAAATTAAATGTGTTTTCAGTGTAGAGCTAATAGAGCACATGGGACCATATCAACGAGCACGAAGTGAACAGCATCATTATTAAGAAATCTGTGGAAGGGGCTGGCAAGATGGCCCTAAAGCACACATGGTAGGAGGAGAGAAATTAATACTGCAGGTTGTCCTTTGATCGCCACAGGCACACTGTGAAAAATGTACACACACACACACATACACACACGCCTGTGTGACCACTCATACACACAGAGAGAGACAGAGATGGAGACAGAGAGAGACAGGCAGAGATGTAGAGACAAAGAGAGATAAAATTAAATGTAATAAAAATATTATGTCCATGGAAGAAAGTAACATTGCAGCTGAGTCTCAAGATATGAACAGAGTTACTCAGGATAAAAATAGGGAGAGATGAGGAAGGAGAGCCCATAGTGATTAGCATATACAGAACTGAATCAAAATGTTTAAAGTAAAATACACAAATAATAAAATAATACCAATACCAAAGAAGCATATTAATTCATCTGCTATTACTTTTAAGAACTATGCATGCTCTAAAATGCAAGCCTTTTATTACTCCTACCTTTCTAAGATTTTTTTTAAATTACAAACTGCAATCTGACCTTTAATAAAACATCAAACTGACAGGCATCCTGATTCTGCTTATTGAAATGGAAGGAGGTCAAATGCTGTTGAGCATTAAAAGGAGATCTTTGTTTATATTTTGTCTTTTTAATTGGAGAAAATAGAATCAAAAGCTTCCAATCCAGCCATTTTATGTACTAGAATCAAAAGAATTGTTAGTTTGGGATGTTTATCACAGTAAATAAACAACAACAACCGCAAATTAGTTCATGTGTCCGAGATAATGCCTCTATATTTTATATCAATATAAACATGAATTTTTATGCCATTAAGGAATCACAATGCCTTTAATCAATATAAAATTTTTATCATCTAAAATGAGGAAAATTGTTCATTTGTACTTAGATCATTTTTTATTTTAGATATCAGCATTTTAATATATTTTAACTGAAATATAATTAAGTTACTCTTTCTTTCCCTTTTCCCCCTCTAGCCCTGTCCATGCCTCCTCCCCAAAACCCATTTCCCCACTCCCAAGCAGATAGCCAATTTTTCTTTATTATTGCTATGTTTTTATGTACAAGCATACAACCCAGTAAGTCTATTTCTGTTGTTTGTGTATATATTGTTTCGGGATTGACCACTTTGTACTGAGTAAGCAACTGGGGAGAAGGCTTATCCCTCAGAGAGGTTAATTCTCTCCCTCTGATCAGCTATTAGTTGCCTCTAGTTCTTTGAATAGAAGTGGGACTACATGAGGTTTTCCTCGTTTTGTGTTAGCATGTCAATATGGTCATTGTTCAAGTCTTGTTTGGGCTGCCATCTCTAGGGTAGACCAGATAGATGGTCTCACAGAAGACTTCCTGATATTCTAACTTTTACAGTCTTTCCACCTCTATTGCAAGATCTACCCTGAGGCATAGATGAAGGAGCTATGCTGCAGATATACCTGCTAGGACTGGGGTCCCCATAATCCTTTGATCTTTGCATCGTGTCCAGTTGTGGTTTTCTGTAATGGCCTCCATTTCCTCTACAGAGAGGCCTCTTGAATGAGGTGTGAGATCTACATTTATGTGTGAGTATAAGAATAAGATTTAGAATGTGGTTAGAAATTACTCTGGGCTAGCAAGTGGTGGTAGCAGATTCTCCTTTGCTGTACAGAAACTCTCCATTTTGATGCAATCCCATGTGTCAGTTCTTGTTATTATTTCTATAGCTGTTAAAATCTTATACAGAGACTCTTTGTTTCGCTATATAGCTTGAAATATTTTCCTTTTGTTTTATTCTAGTTGTTTTCAGGTCCCACATCTTCCATTAAAGGTTTTCGTTCATTTTGAGTTGACTTTTGTACATAATTAAACATACAGATCTAGTTTTAGTCTTCACTTATGAATATTTAATTTCCCCAGCACCATACTTTAAAGCGGCTGTCTTTTCTCCAATGTAAGTTCGCAGATTTTTTGGCATCTTTGATGAAAATAAGCTAACTATATAGTAGTGTAGTTTTAATAATTCTCTCTTCAATTCCATTTGTCTGCATGTGTTTTCATACCAGTACTTACTATGGCTCAAATTACTGTCATGTAAGTTGAAATCAAGTGTTAGAGTGCCTCTAGCATTATTCTTTTAATGCTTCCCTATGAATTTTAGGATTACTTTGTTGGTTTTGTTCTGTCAATGGAATTTTGATGAGAATTCCATTCAATTTGTGGTCTACCTTTGGTAATATAATTATTTTTACAATATTGTCAGTGCATGAGCGTGGGAAGTCTTTTCACTTTCTAGTGTGGTCTTCAATTTCTTCCTTTTATGTTTTAAAAGTTGACACCATACCTAAGAATAGTTAGCCAACACAAACTACACTGGAGAGAGAGACAGAGAGACAGAGGGAAAGCATGAAGTTTGGTGGGTAGGGATGTAGGATGGATCTTTTGGAAAGAAGGTGAAGATGATCAAAACGCATCATGTGAAATTCTTAAATAAGTGCTGTTTTAAAAGTCTTCATTGTATAAGTATTTTTTTATCTCTTTGTAGTTTTAATCCCTTTTTTTTGGCCTCTTTGAATTTGTGAAGAAGATTTTTCCAGGATTTCTTTCTCTCCAAGATTGCTATTGGTATGCTGAGAAGCTAGTGACTTTTGTATGCTCATTTTGTGCTTTGTTACTTTGCTTAAAGTGTTTAGTAATCTATACGTTTTCTTTGTGGGATCTTCAAGGTTTTATACATGTAATATAGTTATGGTCTTTTAAGTATAGCATCATATCATGTATAAATTAAAATTATTTGGATTTTCCTTTGCTGTTTGTATCCTTCCATATTTTACCTTGCCAATTGCTCTAAATAAGAATTCAAATACTGAGGCTGGAAAATGACTTGGTGATTAAGAACACTTGCTGTTCTTCTAGAGGACCCAGGTTCAGATCCCAGCAACCACATGGTGGTTCACAACCATTTCAAACTCCAGTTCCTGGGGATCTGGCATTTTCTTCTGGCCCTAGCAGGCATCGGGCATTCACATGGTATACAGACATATATGCAGTCATAATACCCATATTATAAAATAATATATTTAAAATGATTCAAAACACTATATTGAGTATCACTGGTGAGAGTGTCTCATTCTAAATAGTAAAATTAATTATTTAAGCTTTTCCTGATGGTAGTGAGAAGCCATTTTCTTATTTAAATGTTTCCTATCTTCCCATAAGCAACTTATTTTCTACAAATTACCTGATAGATCTTAAGACATGGATCATTAAGTTCAATTTTATCAAGATGATGCACCAATGTCAGATGTGAGAATAACCATTTGGCTTCATAGCCTAGCTGCCCAATCTTTATATTGTGAACTTACTGACTTTTCTCCTAACTATTTAGTATTTATTTATGGCAGTTATTTACATTGATAGTTTCTGCAGCACTTCCAAAATAGAGGGATTCTAATTCCATTATGCCTACATAATGGAATTATCTTTTTTATACAAAATGAAATATTCCTTGATGAACTATTATCTACCTGAATATTGTACAACTCATTCAGGAAAGAAAAAACAAAAGCTTGACTCACCACTCTGCCTATGGATATTCAGCCTACAACTTTTATAGGCACTCCAGAAACAATAATATTTTAAATTTCTATTATGAACTTATGTATTTCAATTACCACTTTCATAAGAGTAGTTTTCCTAGCACTCTTTGCCTTCTAGTACCAAAAAAAAATAGTTTCATGTTCATCTTGTCCAGCTTGTGCTTGAGACATTGAATCTGTCATTTTTCCTAGGAGCTTCCAAGGTTTCTTATATCAAAATATAATATTTTGCAATCCAGTTTGACTCTAGAAGGGCTCAGAGCTTCAGAGTTATCACTGATTAAGGATGATGTCAGTAGACAAATTTGACCACACTTTATGGGAGAAATATTGAGGTTATATTTTCCTATTCACACTTAAGATTACAAGTTTTTTTTTTAAATGTCATGCTTAGGTTTCTTTCATTCTGAAAATCTTTATTTCTAATGACAAAAGCAAAATTTGCTTTATTTTAAAGATACCTACATAACTACAAAACATCAATGCTCATTTTAGCATCCATAATCACCTACTTAAGTTACTTTTATAAGATCTATTTGCAGATCTCAATGTCATTAGAATGTATCCCACTAGAGACATAGGGTCTGTATACCGATTTTAGCACAGTTCATTATATAAAATAATAAATTTGATTATATTTTCATATGAACACATTGCAAGTATTGATCACCTCCCATTTTTCTTCCTAATATTTCTTCCATGTACCACCTCCTTGCTCTCTAATGATCTCCTTTCTATTTTCATGTCATTATTTTCTAGAATCTATATAGGAGAAAACATGTGATTCTTGTTTTTCTGAGTGTTGTTTATTTTGTTTAGCATGATCATCATGAATTTAAAGCCACTTATGTTATTTTATGCATGATTATGATGTAGTTTTGATTGTTTATTTTCAAGTAGTTTTAATTAAATTTTTAATTATATGAACCTTATAGAGTAATAACAAAGAAAATTCTTGAAACTCTTTCTTTACCCTGTGTTTCTGTAGGTATCAAAGTGGAAACATAAATACCACACAAAGCTAAAATACTCTTTCATAGCTCACTTTCCTCACTTAAAAAAAAATATAGCCTGGAAATCATTTTCATTTCAGTACACAGAGTCTCCTCTTTCTTTTACACATCTTCAAAGTACTTAAGTGTGTGGACTTGTGATCTACTAAGTTGGTCTTTTATTGGTGGGAATTTGGATTTCTCTGTTCCTTAACTACTAAATTTATTTGGTAACGATCACTCATGTGAATGCATGTTTTAGATTTTTATGGGACACCACTTAAAGGTATATGGAATTAATTCCATAATCATGATAATGCTTCTGATTTATAATGGGAAAAACAATCTTGTTTGTTACTTTCATAGTTATACAAAGCATACCTGTAAATATTTCAAAAATATATAAGTCATCACTGGATGGTCTTCTTACTTCAGTTTTGCACCAAAGCAGAAGATGCATGGATATTGTACAGTTATTTTATGCAGAAAAGCAAAGAAGATTCCAAAGTATATAGCTAGTTATTAAAATGGCAATAGACCCTTTGTCAGCTGAACAAGAGGAGGATCTATTGCTGTAATTTAGAAAGAGCTTGATTCTGAGTTCATAAAAATGGATCAGATATTGGCTATGCCACTTAAAAGCTCTTAAATCTTGAAAAGTAGAAAATATGAAAGCTAAAGGTATCCGAAGAAGGTAGCAACACTCAGACCCACCTTGCTATACCCTAGATCTGTTGCCCCTGAGCTTCATCGGCACATTTATATACTGTTTGTTTAGTAGAATGCCTAGAATTCCCTGCTGCACTTGGAAAGCATATCTTACAGGTGCATGGGAAGGAAGGAAAAGAAAGTAGCCATGGTGACTGGCACCTGTAAAACCGACACTCAAAAAGCAGTGGCAAAGGGGATTAATCTGAGTTCAAAGTCAGTGAGAACTTACCTCAAAAAGTTAGGGGGTTGTCCTTAGTATTTCTAAATGTATCAGCTCCCAGGAAAAGCCACTGGAACTGTACTCAAGTATATCCAATTCAAGTTGGACATAGGTAAAAGGGTACACAGAATCTGGGTATCTATCCATCACCTATAAACTCTCTTCTATGCTTACTGGGAGAGAGGCTAAAATTTATATTTTCCAATGAGAGACAATATTTATCAAGGGATTTAGAAAAGATTACAAAGTTTATTTGCAAAATAAAAAATAACATCATAATTTTTACAAACCATAGATATAACTGTTATCTAGGGGATAGTAGCTTTAGTTGCTAGATATATAAGTTGCATGAAACAAATATTCAGGAATCTTAGTTCAACTATTAGAGAACAATGACTTTATATGATAATCAAGCTGAATATATATATACATATATATATGCTTATTTATGTTTTGGGCTTGTCAGTTGGATCAGATTGCACATCTTGAAAACCAGCTGCCAAGCAACAAAGCTTCCACTGGATCATGAAAGATCTAGTTTAATGAATCTTTTAGCTCAACCTTCTTCTTCCAATATTATTTGCCTCAACATTTTCCAGGTATAGAGCTTGTAAGTTAGAAGGTTTTGGCTCCATATTTTTCTGTCTAAGATACAAATACCATCCAGATACTCAGAGCACTTATTTTGCTATCTCCAAAGAAGTCAATGATAAGACCTACTTGTAAGATGGGTGATAGGTCTAGGGATTTCCAAGTGCATTTTGTAAGGAATATTCTAATGAGAGAAGATGTTCCAGAGGCAATTCAATATTGAAAGTAGTATGTATGTATATTTTTTTCTTAAGTCAAAGATACCTAACTTTTAGGAACAGGGGAGAGACCTCAGTGAGTAAAGAACTTGTCACAAAATAATGAGGATCTGTCTGAGTTAGAAAACCCCAGATTTTATGTAAAGCCAGATTCAGTATTAACACATTAATACACACACATCATACATGCAAAAAATTAAAAAAATAATAAAAATATTAAAAGATACCCCAAATTAAAGTGCTGTGGAATAATCCTTCTATATGCTGTGATTATATATTACTCTCATTGGTTAATAAAAATGTTGATGGCCTATGGCCTATAACAAGGCAGAATAAGGCTAGGTGGGATAGCCAAACTGAAAATGCTGGGGGCAATAGTAGAAGGACAGAGTCAGAGAGATGCCAACCAGCTACATAAGAAGCAAGACATTATAGAGGACAGGTAATGCCATGAGCCATGTGGCAAAATAAGATTGATTTAACAATGTGTTCATTTCAGTGTAAGAACTAGTTAGTAATAAGCCTGAGCTACTGACAAAGCATTTGTAATTAATATAAGCTTCTGTGTATGTATTTGGTACCAGGTGACTGGGACAGGAACTGTCCTTTTACAGTAAAATTTCACCTGTATTATATACCATATTTGGATGCTACCCAAGAATTTTAATCCAGATCTCAGTTTCCTTAGCTACAAGATAGCAATATTAATAACATGATATGTCCCAATTGGGCGTTGAAAGAATTAAATGGAAAAATGCAAATATAATGCTGAGCAGTGTATCTGCTATAGAAAAAATGCAGACAAATGTTCACTGGAATTACTTTTCCATTTCAAAAGTACTTCTCTCTTCTTTCTTCTGGTACACTACTACAGTCTATGATCCTTCTCCTTCTGAATGCCTATATTCAGGTCACTGCACATGAGCCCTTCTCCGGTGCTTGATCAACTGTTTAGTGAAGGGTAAAGAACAAGCAGCTCAAAATCAGGACACCTGGATTCAATCTCAAATTTCATCTTGTATTTATTGGCTGGCTCTAAGAGAAGATGGGAGTTACCCACATTTTAGTGTGCCACTCAGAATTAGAGGCTATGAATAAGTCCGTGTAGATTCTACAGAGGGACACAGGAAAAAGCTGCCTTCACTTTTGAATTTGCACAGTAACAATCAGATGTGCCCAGTACTGAAAACCTAGCTAACTACATGGGGCCACTGAAGTCATCTATCTTGGAGAAGAGCCTATAACACTTTACCAAAACAGCAAAATCCATAACTACACTGTAAATATTTGTCTTTATACCAGTGTATGATCCCTCATCAAGAAACCTTCTCTATGCAGCAAATGGTGACCATTATAGAAATCCACAACCAATCAAAATGCAGATTGGAGAGGCCAGGCCCAGCATGTACATCTTCTAAACAACTCCCGCACCTAAGGCTCAAAGGAAGAACAATTTTAATAACCAAAGGATCAGGGAGTTGGCTGTGAGATTGTCTCTCCTAAGAATGTCAGAAGCTGCACCCATAAGTCTCACCAAGATCCCTGCCTCAACGTGAAGTGAACAAGGACCATAACAATAGGCGTGCCAAAGTTGATGGGGGAAAACCCACAAGGCCTCAGTAATATACAGAAAAACTGTAGTCAACTAAGGAAGGCTGAGAGTGTGAGAAATCATCTTCCCTAGAAAAGAGAGCATCAATTGGTTGTCTATATCCTAGTCTTACTGACAAGCCATTTATGCTTTAAGGCAGCACATGCTGAAAGAGACACCAAAATACTGCAATATATTTGCTTCTCTTGATTCTACTTCAACCAGTCTCTGCTTATGCAATTCACAGAGCCCATTGTTAGACACATTGTTAGATTTAGCAGATTATGCTCAAATTGCATTCAACTAGAGTCTCATTGGTCCTGCCCGCTTGCATTTATATGCTTATATAATCTCATGTTAAATACTTCCTGGGTATGGTGATTTGCTTCTAACAAATAAAATTCAGCGAAGTTGATGGATGTCATATTAATGATTAAGTTATAACACACTGTGATTTCTGTCTGCTTACTTGCCTCTCAACTATTGCCTCTTCAACGTTTGTGTTTTAATGAAACAAGCCTTTCCCAGCTGTATGTAATTCTAACCACGCCGCCCACAGTCCTAAAGTTACTAAAGTATCTACAGATGCTGGAGTATACAGGAGGTAAAAAGTGAAACTCCATTTATGTAAGTGGATGTCATCTTGCACGCTGGACTGGTACATTTTGATGGTGTTGCTATTTTGATGTCACCCCTACTCCAATAAACAATCCCTCATTTGTGTTCTTGTAAGCAAGCCCAACTGAATTTACTGAATCACCAAGCTAGATTCAGGTGGAATTATTTGATTGATGCCTGTATTAGTCAGGGTTCTGATATAACACACACACACATATACACAGACGTGTATACATGCATATATGTTGAACTTATTAGAGTGACTTATACCCTGTGATCTGAGTAGTCTAGCAACGACTGCCTCCTAATAGAAAGGCCAAAGAGTCTGGAATTGTTCGGTTCTTTGGACTGGTTGTTTCAGCAGTCCCAATCTGGTGCTGGAGTCCCACAGAGGTCTAAGAGAACTAGCAGTTTTCAGTCCGCATTGGAACTCTGAAAAAGTACCTTCTAACAACAATGAAGGAATGGCTCAAGATAGATGAACCTGCCATTATGAGTGATAGCAAGCAGGTGGAAAGCCCAAACTTCCATCTTCCATGCCATTTGATGTGGGTTACCACCTGAAGGTGTGGCTCAGGTTTAGTGTAGATCATCTGGCCCCAAATGATCTGGATTTAGGAGGTCTACATCCTCATATAATTTAGCAAAGAAAAATCCTTCACTGGTGCACCCAGCTGCTTGGCTTTTACTTACTTTTGAATGTAGTCAACTTGACAACCAAGATTAACTATTACAGTGCCCTGTCTGGGGTGACTAGAACAGTGGGAAAACTAATGATGTCAATCCCTAACAGGCAGATCATGGTTTTAAAATATTTTGAATAAAAATATCGACTTTGTAATTGCTTCCAAAGTAAGGAACTAAGTCAGTCAGTGAGAAGAGATCATTGGAAAGTACCATATTGAAACAGAACAGAAAATAGATCTAGAGAGGTCATATAGCAGAAGAATGAACATCTACTTTGGTAAAAAGCCGGTGCTAGCTCTAATAAACACAGGAAATCCAAAGGGAAAAAAAATGGTAGAACAAAAGAGGGAAGATTGTGGAGCCAAAACAGTTTACAGGAAAGGGAGAGAACAGAGAAATTTACCACAGTAAACAGTTTTCAGGATAAGATCAGAGAGACTCTTAACAGGCTAAAGTGCTTGCCATGCATCCCAAAGACCCAAGATAGAATCCCAATAACCCAGGTAAAAAGCTGAATGCGGTGTATGCATCTGTATCCCATCATGCCTAAAGAGAGACGGGAGACAGCCAAGTCCTCCAGAAGTTCATGGGCCAACTAGCCTGGTGTATAAAGTACAACAGCAGAAACAAGGAGATCCTCCCTCCAAATGTTAAGAGAGAACAGACTCTCCAAAGTTGTCCTCTGACCTTCACATGTTCATGTGCACTGTGATGCGCAGGTTCTCTCACAGGTGTTCTCATTGTTCTCTCTCTCTCTCTCTCTCTCTCTCTCTCTCTCTCTCACACACACACACACACACACACACACACACACACACTAATGCAATGAAACCAGGGGTAGGACCTTATGAGATTTATTCCCTTAGCAATAACCCGTGTATATGTGGAAAAAATATGGGAAATGGATACTGTAACAATTCTGCCACTTCCATGTGCAGAGTGGAGGCAAAATTATGAACCAGAAGTGACAGAAGTCAATGGAAATAGGATTGATCTTCTACAAATTGTAGCTGTCCCATACAGAACGATAAGAAATCCGTCTCCTGAAGACCAGACTCAGTTATTATAAAATACAGTAAGCTTTCAGTAGACTCCAGCCCCCGCAGGAGGTTGGCTGAGAGGTCAGTATTGAGGAATAGGGCATTCTCTCAAGTGTCAAATGGCTCTCATTTTTATGCTTCAGTTGATTCCTGTAACTCACGTTCTAATGCTTCCATCCTTATCTTGGAAAATAGAAAGAATTAAAATTGTACTTAGTCTACCATTTCTTTTGCTTACCCTTACTAGAGTCTTCTCTGACAGTTTTGATAAATTAAAAATGATTCAGAAGTAAGATATTCCTAAATGCTCATTATATTTATAATGCTTAGCTTCCAATCACATGTAGGAAATGTCACTTCCTTTAAAATATGACATCTTGATTTAAACATGCTGACTAAAAGCATTCTATCCATTCTGGAAGTAAGTGAATCCAAGATCCATTCCCTGCGTATAGGCAGAATAACTAGCAAAGAAGACAGGCAATTCTGCAAGAGGAATTGTTCTGCTAAAAAATGATGTTTGAGTATCCTCAGTCAAATTTCAGCTTCTGTGGTGACACTTTTTTTCTTCTTTGTGGCACTATTAGCAAGAACATAGCATTAATGTGTATCATAGCACTAACATCGCACAGGGATTGGCAAATAACATCTCAAAGCCAAATCCTGTCCAATGCCTGCTTATCAGTTTCTATAGAAACAGCCACACGCATTTATGAAATTATTGTGTAGATATTATATGTGTGTGTTTGTGTGTATGTGTAATTATGGACATAAAGAGCTTTCATGTAGATGATATGGAAAAAGCTCAGGTATTGATCTTCACATTCTAACTTGTTTGGGGCAGGATACTTTTGCAGTTCATCACTGAGTCCACCAATCTAGCTGGCCTGTGAGCTGCCAGGGATTATCCTGTCTCCATATCCTATCTTGCCATGGGGATGATAGAAATACATGCACACACTACAACATTTAGCTCTATGTGGGTTCTCGGAACACTCAACACCGAAACTATCATTCTTGTTTGGCACATATTATGGTGTACTATAGCAGCTTAAAACAAGGACATAGGTCTTCTGGTGAGTTTTCCAGTCACATTTCATGTAAAAGGTCTGTTTGGATTGGACTTTAAGACATAGATGTCATTGTCATTTTAACAAGGAAGAAGGTAAATATATTGACGGAAAGAAATTTCTTTTCCCTTAGAATTGTTTGGTGCATTGGAGTGAGAATAATTGGTGGAGGAGGCTAATGTCAAGTAAAACCAGAAACATTATGGCATTCAAGCTCTAAAAAGAGATGGAGAACTGAGACATTCAATGGATGAGCCAAAATAGATTACTGCAAACTGATTTCAGTGCTGATTTAGATGTTGGTCATTAGGACAGAATTACTCTACTCTGGGAGGTAAAAATGGGACATACTTTCTAAATAAGAGATGTTTCAACAGATTCGAAACTTTTGGTGTCATGTTTCTCCATAGAGAAGACTTCTCAAAACAATTCAGAGAAAAGTGTATTACAAACATAATATATATTCAAAACATATAAAAACTTTATATGTATGTTTATATGTATATTATATATAGGAGGAACTGTTATAAGTGTGTGTTGGCCTACACATAAAAAAAGAAAAAATAGGACCACTGAAGACATAACATCCATGCCTACTTGGAAGGCATTTGGAAACAATGGACTTAAATGGAACAGCAAATGAAAGGGGGAAATACTAGCAGTAAGATATGTTTGTACCGCCACTGAAATGGCTTGCATCACTGAAAGATTTAGAAATCTGTATATTTAGCTTGCTTCTCCAGTGATTCTTGTGTCCCTTCAAGTTGAGAACCAGTGATACAGGGAAAGAGAGAATAGAAAAACAAAACAAATGAAAGAGGGAGAGGCTAGATAAACTGGAATGTTCACTCTGCTGCCAAACAGACTTGGTAAGGGAACAATGGGAATGACAGAAGTCATGGGTGCTATTGGCTAAAGAGCAGAACCGTTGGCCTAGGAGGCAGGAGCTTGCACAGACATTACTGACAAGGGTAGAAATAAATGCCAGGTTATGTAACTTTATAGTCATTTTTCTCAATTAAAGATGAGAAAACACTGAATCATTAGTTTGCAATAAGACTTTTAAATGTAAATGGTATTAACAGAGCCTTAACATGACAATCTATTATCTTTGCAATTATTCTTTCTCTGCCATTATCTTTTATATTGCTTTCTGTTATTCTATTAGACATATGATGTTTGTTACCCTTTGTATGTGATTGTCATAATCTTTTGTTCAAATTTTTATATAAATTTTTATTATTGAAATTAAAATATAATTACATCTTTTCCACTTCCCTTTCCTCCATCTAACCCTTCCCACTTATGCCCTCTCTCAAATTCATTGGTTCTTGTTTTCATTGTTGGTATACATATACGTGTGTGTGTGTGTATGTGTGTGTGTGTGTGTGTGTGTGTACAACCTGCTGGATCCATATAATGTTACTTCTATGTATTTCCTGCTTAACTGTTTGGTGTTAAGTAACCTGTCTATTGGGAAATGGGGGGGGATGGCATGGGGAAGACTATTTTTCTTCTTCTTCTTCTTCTTCTTCTTCTTCTTCTTCTTCTTCTTCTTCTTCTTCTTCTTCTTCTTCTTCTTCTTCTTCTTCTTCTTCTTCTTCTTCTTCTTCTTCTTCTTCTTCTTCTTCTTCTTCTTCTTCTTCTTCTTCTTCTTCTTCTTCTTCTTCGGATTCCTTTGTGGCATGACCAGAATCTTTTAAGTTGCAGAAACTAAGTGATCCTGTGGACCAAATGAAACATTTACAACACAACTCTTGAACATAAGGCTCAGTGATCAAAGGGGAAGGGAAAGAAATATTATGAGACAGAAGAATAAAACTTCTGCTAAAATAGTAATCTTCTAGAAATGTCAGAGGAGCCACATCATCAAGTCTCATTGCCAAGTCTAATTAAGCAAGATCTGAACAAGGATACCAATAAACGTGCTAACAGGGAATCTCATGGAGACCCAACCTTTAAAAATTTTTAACATTTTATCATACTATGATAATATTAGCTATTTTTGTCTGCTATATCTTTTTTTAATTGAAAAGAGATTCTTCTTTCACACAATACATCCCAACCACAGTTTTCCCTCCTTCAATATTTGCTAAGTCAAATGTGCTATTTTAACTTCTTCTTAGTTAAGGTCCCCTTTACTGTGATAAAATGCCATGACCATCACTGCCCATCATTGAAGGAAGTCAGGGCAGGAACCTTGAAACAAAAACTAATGCAGAGGCCCGGAGGAATGCTACTTACTGACTTGCTCCTTATGGCTTGCTCATTGTACTTTATTACGCAGCTCAGGACCCAAGGATGGCACTCCCATAATGGGCTAGGCTCCCCCAATGCCAATCATTAATCATTATGTCAACTTGACATAGACAACACAAAAACTTGTAGTGTTTTTTTTTTTTTCAACATTAGGGATCCATGCAAAGGCTTTGGACATGGAAAGCAAGCATCATGCCTAAGCAAGCATTGAGCTACAACCCAGTAACCTTTATGTAGCAGGTTCTCTTTTGGGTTACCAACCAGGTCCCAAATCATGACACAGAAACTTATTAGTTATGAATGGTCAGCCTTAACTGAGGCTCATTTCTAGCTAGCTCTTATAACTTAACCTGTTTGTTTTTTATCTATGTTTTACCTTTCTTTCTGTATGTCCTGCTTCTCCTGCTTTTTCTTTGCTTGACTGGCTGGCAACTGCCTGACTGGTTGACCCTGGGCATTTCACCCTCTTTTTCGCTTGTTCTCCTCTCCTTCTTCTCCTCTTAGATTTTCTCCTCCTATTTATTATTTCAGCCCTCCAGCCCCATCTATCCCCCTCCTGTCTTGCTAATGGCCATTTAGCTTTTAGTTAGACCAATCAGGTGCCTTAAGCAGGCAAGGTGAAACAAAAGCAGCACATCTTTGCATAATTAAGCAAATGCAACATAACAAATGTAACACATCTTTATATTTTTAACAAAGGAAGCAGAAACAAATGTAACACATATTTACAGTTAGTGTAATATTGCACAGCAGAAACAATTGCAACTCATCTACATACTTAAATATTCCATGACACCGTTACAATCTATTTTTTAGATTTTCATTTTTTAATATTCCTTTTGATTCTTTTTTAAAGACATGTTCCTTTGAAATACATATACATCTTGTTTATTCATTTGATTTTTTATTTTCTTCCTTTTCCCCATAGAAGTATTCAGTTGGATATATATTGAGTTCCAGATCAACTAATTCTTCTGTTTTGTGTCTTTGGGTTATCCTTTAATGTGATTTCCAGTATTTTAGTGAGTCTTCAGTGTGACCCTACCTCTCTGGTAAGGGTCATAACTTACTTAACTTGTGAAAGTATTATAGTAGAAGAGTTTTAACCTGTTTCTATACCCTACTAAAGAGGACTTACTCACCTTTGATCAGTTTTTGTGTTGATTTCACAACTTGGAGAAATCCTGCAAAAAATAGAAACTTATACACTATACCCAGGTATAAGGTCAGCGTGAGGCAACACCAAGAATGCCTCTGTCATCTAGTTCTGTAAAGAAAACAAGAGAAGAAATTCCTTGCACATATCTGAAATGGTGGTCAGGGCATTATTAAGTTCTACTTTTGCATGTTGTTTTCATTTATTATTTTTGGGGGAGCTTGTGCAGTTAAGCACACAAAGTGTCACCTTCATGTAGAGATCAGAGGACAACTTCCAGTGGTTGGGTCTCTCATTCCACCTTGTTGAGACATGAACCTCTCCTACTGTTTCTGTTGCATGCTCTGGGCATTTCTGCCTCTCATATCATGTAGGAATACTGACATTGTCGATCTGCTCCACCAAATCAGGTTTTTAAAAATGGGTTTCAGGGATCAAATTCGAGTGGCCAATCTTGAGCAACTAAAGTTTTTTGTTTGTTTTATTGTAATTGTACTGGTTAGGCCATCTCCTCCTCATGCCAGAGAGGGGCACTTTTATGTCCCAGTTTTATGCAGAGGTCTTAGGTCCAGCATCGCCTCTCTGTGCCATTAGAGCCTAAATTCTGTTACTATGTCGAAACTAACATGTCAGGCTCAGTTTTGGATTTTAAATTGTTATGTAACAACATATAGGCTACTATAAGGATGAATGAGGTTTTTTGTTTGTTTGTTTGTTTGTTTGTTTTGGATTTTTGAGACAGGGTGCCTGTCCTGGAACTATGTCTTGTAGACCAAGCTGGCCTCGAACTCACAGAGATCTACCTGCCTCTGTCTCTCAAGTGCTGGGATTAAAGGCATGTGCCACCACTGCCCAGTGGATGAATGAGTTTTTAGGACAATGGATGCAGCAGAAGTTACTAATCATATTAAGTGAATCAAGCCAGTCTCAGAAATACAAATTTATGTTTTCTCTCTTGTGTGAGTCTTACATTCTATACTGATAGATAAGATGGTAAAGATGGTATATGTATACAACACATGACAGTAGAAATGTCACTGATTGAAAGGAAAGGAACAAAAAAAGAGAATAAGAAAACACTTGACATACAATAAACTCTTGCATAAAATCTCTAAAAATAACTTCTTTTTTAAAGGCTGAAATAAATAAATAAAAATAGAATAAAATCAAAACCTATGCACTAAAGCCAAAACAACCATTTATTATCGCTTATGAGACGGTAGGTTGATAAAGCAAGGCAGGAGAGTCTGGTTCCATGTGCTTGCTTATCAGATGGACTTCAGTCATTTGGAAGATTTAGGGCAAATGAAGCATTCACTATGGTGCACTTAGTGTGGCTGGCACTTGATGCTGCATGAGGGCTCCCCTGGAGCTTCTGAATAAGATGAGCTGGTGGTCCTCCATAGGACTACTCAGTGAGGTTTGCTTGAGTCTCAGCCTGCATGGGCAGTTGGAGTCTATGAGCAAATATTTGGAGAAGGATTGATAGTAGTTACTTATTCTGTACTCTGGAAACATCACATAATTTCTGTCTAATTTAATTGATCAAAGCAACACGTCACCTTAGGTACAGTGGAGGATTCTCCTTTTTGAAGAAAAGAATAGCAAATTTAGTGCATCTAAAACTCAATGGTCCAGGGTTAAGATTTGTTTCTTTTTCCTCAAACACCTCTAAGCTTCCATTTATAATGCCACTAGGAATTGATTTTCCTTTGCTTTGGCAATTGCAGAACAATTCCATTTATCTCTTTGCAATCAGCTGACTTCTAAGTTTTTGTTTTAATTTAGCCCTCATTTATTAAGGACTCACACAGCTTTAGGGTGGTCTTGTCAGCAATCTTGCCAGAACTTTTCTTTCTGTACAAAATTTAAGGAGCATGTTTACTAAGAAGGGTCAACATTCAGTGGTCATTTTTATTTTGGCAAGATGCTAATAAAGAATCTCTGCTACCAAGAAGAAAGATGTAACAGTTATGTGTGTTCTGTGATAATTTGATCTTAAATATTCCCCCAAAGGCCCATGCATTAAAAACTTGATCTGCAGTTTGACATGACAGGGGAGTGGTAGAAATGTTAGGAGATGGGGCCTATTGGAAGAGATTCACACATGGAGGATTAGCCCTTAAAGAAATTACTGGAAGCCTAGCCTCATTTTATCTTCTTTTTCCTTGTCATCCACAGACATCAAGTAAAGAGATTTGCTACTATAGTGCTATATTATTTGTGCTTTAATAAATAAAGCTTGCCTGAATATCAGAGGGCAAAGCAGTTGTCCTAGTCAGTCATATAGGCCAGGGAGTATTGGCACACACCTTTTAGTCTCAGGACTCGGGAAACAGAGGCACACGGATCTCTGTGAGTTCAAGGCTACCCTGGGCTACACAAGATTGCATATGTCTAAAAAAGAAGCAGAACTCACACAAAGGTGATTCCAGCATTGGGATCATACCCCTTTAATCCCAGCACTAGGGAGGTGAAGACAGAAGCAATATGACTGGACAGAGAAACAAATATAAAGAGTAAGATCTCTCTAGTGGCTTGGCTGCTTTGCTTTTCTGATCTTCACCTTGAACCCCAATATCTGTCTCTGGGTTTTTAGTATCCGTGCTGCATACTACACCACACATTCCTGTCATATTGTGCCAACCCAGGCCCAAAGGAAAGGGACCAATTGAATGGCATGGACTGAAACTGCCAGAATTATGAGCCAAAAACAAACTTTTTCCCTTCATCTTATGTTATCACAGATGTTTGTGACAGTCATGAAAAGCTGTCTTACACATGCTCTATGCTGTCAAATGTACATAAACTTGCCTGATATCTATCTCTTTTTTATCCTGGAAACCCTGCTCCTCAGTTGCTTGATGTATATGGAATAATAGAAAGCATCAATTTAATATATACTCATCAATGTATTGCTTATTATTACAAATAATTATTAGAACTATGTCTAAAAATTGCTCTCACTTGAACACAGTGGCTCTCCAGAATCAGGAATCACTAAGAGAAAGCCAATACAGTGAGTTCTGCCTTACCACCGCTGAGCAATGAAACAATGAACTGGAACATAGAGCTCATCTTGTATCTGTTCCCATCCAAACTCTCATGTTCCTTTTAACTGCTAAATGTTTAAAAAGACGGATTTGAATAAGGAGTATTGTTTTGGCCCTGCTGATAGAAGAAATCCACCCTCCTTTTAATTCCAAAGTTGTACGCATGTCCATTTAGTGTGGCTAATTTCCTTTCTAAATGAAATGAAATTTGCATTTATATAGCCCCTTATATACCACAGGGGCTACTAAAAGGCTCTGCACAGCAGGAACTATTCACAAGCTTAGAACTGAAACTCTTGTAGGGGACATATCCATCTTCGTGGTCTTAGACTAACTAATGCTACTTGCTCTGAGTGCTGAGTGGGCTAGAAAAATGCAGACAGCAATGTGAACTTTTAAAGGTGGATTGCCTAAATATACCTGTAGCTAGATTTGGATGTTGAAATGAACAGATGCATCCCGTGTGCTTGCTGCTTGGCACTGATACTGCCTGTCTTAAAACTAATGTAGACAAAGATAAGCTTGGTGGCAAATTAGAAATATTCCCCAATGGCAGCACATTCCTTCAAGAGTCAGCTGTGCACAGGCACAGTTGTGCCTCGGACCTGTCCTTTCTATGGGATTTGATTTTGCTAAATACTAAAGAATTATGTGAAAGATGGTTCTAAAATATATAGATGTTTCTTTCAAAACTGAGATGGGTGTTTTAAAAAAACTTGCTAATTTAAAGTATCTATTAAAAGTTCCAAGAAATAAATTGAATAAAATTCTAAAAAAAAAAGAAATATTCCCCAAATAAGAGAATGATGAAAATACAACAGAGATAAAAAAAAAAGTGACATTTAACTTCATACCATACACATTTACTTTAAGACACACCAAGGATTTCAATGGAAAAAAAAAAAGAAGTTAGCAAATTCGCTGGAAAAAAATATAATAAAATATCTGCACAACCTTAAGGCAAAGATTTCTTAAGTGGAACATCAAAAGCATTAACTATAAAAAAGGAAGATTGACAAATTTGACTTTATGGTCATGAAAAACAACAGAGGGAAAAGCAAGCCACAGCCTGGGAGAAAACACATACATCTGAGAAAATAGTTGTGCCCAAAATACATAAATAACTATTATAAATCAAATAGACAGATAAAATTATTTTTTTAAATGGACAAGAAATTTAAAGACATCCTTACTGAAAGAAAAGTAAGTAGATGACCAAAAGATCGATGAGTATACATAAACATACTCAATATGACCAGCCATCAGGGAAATTTAAACCAAAATGAGCTATCACATTATTCTTATAAGAATGTCTTTAACAAATAAGACGACATAAATATTGCAAAGGATTGGAGAAAGATTTGGGACAATTACTTCCGTCTTATATAGCTGCAGAAACAAAGTAACTTAATATCTTTGAGAAATTAGCAGTATTGCTATGCATATACCTATGCTTATGACCCAGCAATTGTAATCAGGGTTGTATGTCTTATGTTTTCCAAAATATATGTTCAAGAATTGTCATGCTAGAGAATTAAATTAAATCAATATGTCTAACAATAAAATACTACAAAGAATTGACAAAGAGTAAGCTCCCATCCCAGCACAAATAAATAACAAAGAGCAATGATAAATTTGGATGTGCAATATTATTTACTTCAATTTCTACACTAGCTAAAACCAACTAGTAATGTAAATTTTAAAAACAGTTGTACACAGGCAAGATGGTGCAGCAGGAAGAGCAGTTGTCAAGCAATTCTAATCATCTGAGTTTAATACATACATGAAAGAGTCAGATGTGGTATGTTATGTCTGTAATCTATAATCCCAGTACTCCTGTGGGGATATGGTAAGTGGAGACAGGAGAATTGGCCAAAAGCCATGAACACAGGGCAATGCAGAAATAAGTCTCAAAAATGAGATAGAAGGAGAGAACCAACCCCTGAAAAATTGTTCACTAGCCTTCTCTTAGGTATCATAGATGTACACACACACACACACACACTTTTGATTAAAAAAAATAAAAATGGTTATTTGGGAGAGAAGATAATATTCAAAAGACAGCAGAGAAGGAAACTTCTGGGATACTAGAAATATTTTATTTGAGCATCTTCACCTTAGAGGTGGGTTCTTGAGTGTCGACGACCACTTAATTGTGTATATGCTACTGTATACATGTTATACCTCAATAAAAATGACAAAATACAAATCAAAATACAATTGTGGATGTGTTAAACCCAAATCATTGTTGCCTTTAACCTATCATATACTGGTTACCTTTTACTTTAAATGGGCACTATAACTACAGTTCTTTATACTCTAAACTCTGTGATTGTGAATGCAAAAAAGTTACTTTTAATTGATATCCAACATAATATCTAGAACAAAATTCTTAACATAATAACTAAATACAAACTCCATGAACAAATTGCTAATGTACTTGAGATACATGAGGATCACTAGATGCAGTCTTCACAAATGTCAAGAGACTCTTGTACTTCAAATTTTCATTTTTTTTGAAATTGAAATATAATTACATCTTATTTGCCTTCCACTTACTTCCTCCAGTCTCTGGCAAGTACCATCCTCATAATCTCTCTCAAATTCAAATCTTTTTTTTCTTTATTATTGTTGTGATTGCCATTGTTTCTTGTCTTGTCTACTTGATGTTCTGTGTGCTTCTTGTATTTGTATAGGTGTATTCCCTTAGTTTGGGAAAGTTTTCTTCTGTGGTCTCTTACATATATATATATATATATATATATATACTATGCCACTCACGTGGGATTTTTCTCACTTGTTTATGCTTATGTTTCAAAAGTTTGACCTTTCAAAGTTATCCCACATTTCCGGTATTTTTGATTTGTTTTTCATAGTCTTCAATTTAATTTCTCTACTTTCCCTTTGAATCATGGTGTTCTATCTTTTATTTGATTCATTCTACTTGTAAGGCTTCCACTTAAGTTTTCTAGTTGGATTATTATTTGCTTGTTTTTCAATTCCATTATTTCAGCTTGAGTTTTCCTTTATGCTTCTATCTCTTTACTGAACTTAGTTCTCATGTCCTGAATTGTCTTTTTCTTTTCCATTGACCTTATGTTTGCGGTTCTTTAGGCATCACCTAGATTTTTATTCTCCTTAATTTCACTACACCATTTCTTTGTGCCTTTCTTCTTTCAAGGACTGAAATTCTTTGATGAAGCTTTTACTCATTATTTTAAATTTTGTTTCCTGGAGTTCATCCAAGTAATGCTCATCGGCCAACATTTCTATAGGACTGATAGGTTTTGTTGAGGAGGTACTAGCTTGATCTTCCACGTAGTTTGTATTTTTGCAATGAGATATGTGCATGCTTATGGGCACCTCTTGTTAGTTCTGCATCTGATATGGATAGAACAGGTGGGGCAGAGCATGGGGTATATAGGCTGGGGTGGGTTTGAAGGCTGGATATGACTTAGGTGGAATGAATTCAAGTGGTTTCAAATATCTGGTCTAGCACATAGAATGTGCAGCCTCATCCAAGCCTAGAATTTGAAGGTCCATCTGAGAGTTGGGGTGTGGGGGTGGGAATAGGATGGTCACATGGACTATTGAGCTAGACCCTGGCACAAGATTGCAGCATCGAGACTATGCATAGAGGTTTGTTGTAATGCAATAGAGTGCACACGTTGTAGGTGGGTGGCAGGGGTTGTTACCAAATCCTGGAGGTTTGAGGCCATGCAGGGAGGGCTGATCAGACTAGGCCCAGGAACTGGATATGGGACCCTGACTAGATCTGTGGTGTGGCAAGGAATACTCAGGGAAGGATCAGGGAGATCCACCTATCTAGACACTTGAGCAAGATGTACAGTACTTAGCTGGGCAGAGAGGTTGGATGTAGTGTGTAGGTTGTCCAATTCATACTATTCTAGCAACTGGGAGACAAAAGGGTCAAATATGCTGCTTTCTCAAATTGCTTTCATATTATAGCACAATATTTGTATCGTATATCCCTCAGTCCTAGGAGTGTATCCTTTCCTTTTTGGGATCTCCTCAACCAGTCTTATTTGAGTTGCACTAAGTATCCCCTATGGCCATGATAAATTCCAAATTTTGATCATATCTACAATGATAATGTTTGATTGTACCTCATTTGGTAGTCTTCATTTTATATATTCTCTTCCTCCCATCTGCCAATAAGTAGTAAGGAAACCAAAAATCTGTATCAGGAAATGGTAAATAAGGAGGGAGATGATCATCGTTTAAAAAGCCAAGTTGTCCATCCACACTCAAACTCATATATTACTTCAATTTTGCCTTCAAAAATCACATATTCCAGGAAAATTGAGTTGTTGGTAAATAGTCCAAACTTCAAATATCAGTGAATATCATTGCATACAGCCAATATGGGTAGTTTCCTTGATACACTTCATTTTATGGCATTTGTAGTCATACATAACTTCACTTAACTACAGAGACAACATGATAACAAATATAATTTCTATATAGAAATTTGAAGACTCTGTTTCCTGTGGGCTTCCTCATTACTCTACAGAGCTTAATACAAAGAAACACAGTGAATATGAGACTCTGCGTATGTGTGTGTGCTATTATTTTTTGCCTCTCAGTCTTCACATCTAATTTAATAAAATGTCTTGCCTTTGTCCTTCCCTTCCATTGATAACAAAATAAAATTAAAAAGAATGGTTTTTATTCACTAATAAAGTTGTGACATAACTTGCTTGATCAATAGAATATAGAACATATTGTTCATTCAGTTTTATAATTAGTATTGTGATTGAAATAAGGAGTTTGTCTCTGTTATAGCTGATATAAACTAACCACATTCAAGTAGAAATTTTTTCTGGACTATCTATATGTTATAATAAGGTAACAAGGATAACACTTCCTGTTCTCTTTCTGCTTTGCTTGATACATGAGAACAGTAAATACTACACTCCTAGTAGAAAGAAAAGGTCTATGTGCTTTATGGCCATGTCCCACACATTTGGTTTAAGATAATGTTTCCATTCAGAAAAAGTATAAGTTCTCTGAAGGTCTTCACAAACAGAGCCTTAGAGATAGAGCATCTAGTCATCTTTTTTCAATAAAAATTTTAAATCCAAAACATTTGGCTTCTGAAGGTACTAAATTAGCTTGAACAAGTAACTTAGTTTCTTAATTTTCAGTAGGAAAAAAGTGATAATGAAGATATCAACTCCTGATAGATAATGTTACAACATGTGAAAATGTTTTTATGGTAGTAAAAAATATCCCTTCTTTCATTCTTTCTGGGGACAAACTCAGGGTTGGGATCAAGATATCCTGGGTGGTATTTTTTTAATTTGGTATCATGTATAGTTTTCATGTAACCATACAATCATTATTTTGCATGTTTATAATATGCGCCAATAAGAGATGAAACTATTTTAAAAATTGATACCTCCATGCAGATAGTACACTCAACTAACAGACTGTTAGATTGTTCTAGTTGGTTTGGGAAAATGGTCCAGCCATTAGTTGTATGTATTTATTCCAAAGCAATCTTTTAACTTTCAAATAATAATTTGCTCTCAGTTACATTAACATAGAACTAACATTAAAATTTACTGTAATTACCAGAATATATAGATGTTTTGAGTATCACCAATGAATCTCAGCAGTTCTGAATCTAGAGCATAGTTTACAATATAGCATAAATTCTGGAGTTCAATTTTTACTTTTATGGGTAGTTTGGGAGAAATGCAATGAACAGGTTTTTAAACCTACTTCTTTGAAATTCCTAACTTTTGATACTAAATTCTCTCCCTTTCCTTCTCCCTCTCTCCCTCTCCCTCCCTCTCCCTCTCCCTCTCCCTCTCCCTCTCCCTCTCTCTCTCTCTCTCTCTCTCTCTCTCTCTCTCTCTCTCTTTCTCTCTCTGTGGTGTGATGTGATGTCACATGATTAACATAGCTATCCAGAGTCCACCTTCTAGCACCAGCAATTTGTCAGCTTTCAACAACCATTTGCTCTGCCCAGTGAAATACCTTTTATCTCTGTAAATTCCTAATTAGCATAAGAAGTAGCATTATAATCTCGGAGAATTTTATACATATATACAGTGAAATATTATTATATCCACTCTCCTCACAGCTCCAAATACTCCCAAATCTCCCCCAACACATCTGCCTTCCAACTTGAGAAATATTTTTAAAACCATGTGTCTTTGAAGACTTCACAGGAAGTTCCATATAACACATCACCAGTCCTGCCATCTTCTTGGGATGAAAGCACAGAAACTATTAAAATAGAACTTCACTTTGCCAATTTTGGAGGACTTTTCAAATCATAGAACTTTGGACATCAACTTTTACAAATAGCAATATCCTGGTGGAATAGAAGGCAAATGATTTGGTGTGAAAAATAAAGGAAAGAACATTTCTCCAGCAATATTTCCTCTCTTTTCAGATTATAGTTTGGTAGAACAGCCATTATAGACATAAAGTGCTCATAAAAGTCACAAGGCCACAGCTGATTTCTAAATTAGCGCTAGTACCAGGAGAAAATGGTCAGTTTTCAATAGATGGTAAACAACCTAAAATATATCAAACTGCAAAGATAATTAAAAGGAGACATTTGCCCACTTGAGTGAATTTTTGGAGGAAACTTTATATTATTCCATTAAATAGATCTAAAGGAACATCTATATAATAGCTGAATGAACCAATATGACCTTGTTCTATAGGATAATGCTCTTGGAGACTGTAAAGATTTGTCACTCATATTGGCTTAATAAAACACTGATCAGCCAGTAGCCAAGCAGGAAGTATAGGTGGGGCAACCAGGCTGGGAAGAGGAAAGGCTAGACATGAAGGAAGCAAAATGAGAATGCTGCACTGACAAAGGGTACCAAACCATGTGACTAAATATAGATAAGAATTATGGGTTAATTTAAGTTGTAAGAGCTAGTTAATAATAAGCCTGAGCTAGTCAAACAGTTTATAACTGTTTATAACTAATATAACTAAAATCAAACAGTTTATAACTAATATAAGCCTTGGTGTGTTTCTTTGGGACTGAACAGCTACAAGATCGCATGGGACAGAAACTTCCAGCTACAACCTTGTGTTGACATTTCTTTGGATGATGTATGGAAAAGGAAAAAATAATTTAAAATGTCTTGAATTTGAAATTATAATTATCAAAGACACAGAGACAATGAAATGAAATCTGTACCAAGTATATAGGTAGAAAAATAACTATAATAACTATTATGTAAATAAAACTCTACTGCTTTCAAAACTTAGAAAATTTTTCTGAGGCTAACATGATTTGTGATTTGGCCATAATGTTTATTTCTTGGTCCTTTTTTTTCTATGCCAGGTATAAAAATATTTTTCTGATTTCAAAAGTAGTAAGGAAACTGTCAATCACCTGTATAGGGGAAAATGAAAAGATAAGGAAGGGGAGATAAGAAATATATACTTTTTGCTATGATATTAGTTGTTTAAACTTTATATTAGCAGTTCTCATATTTATTTCTCCCTTCCAGTCATCATCTAACATTGTTCTTCACCAATAAGCATTCAATGAATATTTAAGAAATAAATTTCATCTTGGGCAGTCTAGAACTACTTGTTTGAAGAGGACTTTGGCACACTGTTCAAGAGAAATCACAAATGACTCAAGGTATCTAGCTCAAGAACACTTTAGTGAAATCCAGCAAATGAGAGAAGCCACAGATGTCACCAAGACTATGAGGAACCTCACCAAAGATTCTTGTATAAAAGGACAATATAGCTTATAAAAAATTCACCCTCAATAAACAAGGCTAAACTGTACACCCAAGTTTCACTCATAGAAAAGGGTTCGTAAAAGGAGAACGCAGTTTTTAGTTTTTGCTGCTCAAGCCAATGTCTGACTGGCAGGTGGCATATAACACAATGTGGGTTCTAGGTATGATTTTCTACTCTATAATAATTAGCTTTGCAACATAAGCAGAGCCCTTGGACTGTCTAAAACTCGATATCTTTCATTATAAAGTTGAAGCATTGATATTACAGAATCTCACATGGCTTGAGAATTACAGAAGGGTAGCTTCTGGGTTTTGACAAGTTGATAAACTTCCTCCTACAAAAGGAAAAGGAAGCCATGAACTGGAAAATAAAATTATAAAAACCTTAAGATACCCTGAGGGACTGATGACAAGTCTGAGACAAATCAATCGGAAAATAAGCTGCGGCAATGGAAAGATCAGGAAACAGCTATTCGTATCTTCCCCTCACATTAACCTTGAAGCTCTAATATCATTGCCTGTCCCACAACTGAAGAAACCAAAGAGACTATTGGTATATTGGGGTAATATCCAGAAAACAAAGATGTCCTTCTGAGGTAAATCGTCAAAAGAAGTAGGGCAAGATTAAAAAGAGGAAATTTATAACACTTCAGCACATAGACCTCCCTTATCCAGTAATCAAGGTTAGCATCCCCAGGACTAAATCATGAAGTTACATCCCTAACGTGGCAAAGAAAAAAAACGTGCCTTTGGGCGCTTTCCCTAAAATTCAAAGCCCATTTGAACTATGAGACAATGCTGCCCAAATACAAGATACAGAACATTACAATAAATACCTGAGCAGCACATGCTGTAATGAATAGTATGGAAGAAAAAGACACTGGTGGATAAAATGGGGATATATGCTGTATGAGAAGGATATAAGTTCATAGATAGCATTAAAGCAACATTAACTTCTTAGACTTGACAAATATATCATAGTTATATAATGGTGCCATTAGTGGAAGTTGTGCAAAGGTGAAGGGCTGATGGAGTCCTTTAGAGCCATCTTTGACACTTCTCTGTAATTCTAACATTATTTCAACTAAAAAGACTTTTTAAAAAGTAGAGCAAGTACAAGTGACTCTATTATTTATGATAGTCACTCCATTATGCCTATAGACCATGCAAGACTAAAGGAAATGACATCATTCCTGTCTTCTTTTTCTTTAGGAGATCGCTGTTCTCTATCTGGGAAGAAAAATTAGCCATTGAAGTAGGAATGCACAGGCTTTCTCAAAAGTAATTTGTATCTTACAGTCTTTCCACTGCATAGTTCACTGAGCCCTGAGGGTAGGGATTTGGTAAAGACATTCCATTTAAGACAGAATATTAACTCTCTGTACATTGTCTAGTTGGAGATTTCTGTGATAGTTCCAGGGACTGATGACTCCAAAGAAGTAGTGTCTTCCAGGCACAACAGAACTGATACACATATGAACTCACAGAAACTATGACAGCAAGCATAGCTCATACACAAAGTTTCAGCTATATAGAGTCCCAGTGCTGGAGTTAATACTGGCTCCCATCCCTAAACAAGAAGCTATCTCCAATTGGCATCTGCTTGCAAAGGAAAAACTAGTTTTCTCCAATAGAGTCTCACTGGGTACATTAACCGCACTTAAAGACAGACCTTATACTCAACAGTAGATGGCCAACACAAAATGAACTCAGTGATATTTTTGTAGACAGGATCACCATTTTGGACCGAGATATAAGTAAGAGCCAGTGGCTAGCTGTTTTGCTTTTCTGAACTTCAGGCTGAACCCCAAATTTTTGTCTCTGAGTTTTTATTAATCATGTTTCAGTTTCATATATCCTTGCTTGGGAAATTTTGTCTCATTGATCTTTTGCTTATATATTATTATTTCCCATTTTGTATTTTTATGGTGTATGTGAGAGGGGTATATATGTGTTGTACTTCCTCTTTATTTATTTAAAGTTCTGGGTTGTGTTCATTTTTTATTGTTGTTGTTTGTCTGTGTGTTTTCTAAAGAGAGAAAGATAGAAAGAATGCATGAAGTTGAGAGAGTAAGGAGGTGGGAAGAACTTGGGGAAAGCTGGGGAAATGTACCCTAGACAATCTAGTCTGTCACTGTTTGAAACAACATTTTACAAATCACTCTTTTGTGAGAAAAAAAACATGCAATATATTCTGATCTTTTCCCAGGGCCATTTCCAATTCAAAAATTGTGCATAAAAGACTGCAAAACTAAGCCAAGATTTTAAAAGATTCTCGGGTATTAGGCAGACAAAAAAAAATATAGAATTTAAGTCCTGCCCAAAAGATAGAATTTTGATAAACAGTACAAGTTTCAGGTGACAAGAAATTGCTACACTCTGTGAGAAAAGGTAAACAAGAACTAAATCAACTATGATAAATATAGAAGCCCAGGTTGAATTATGTCAACCCTAGGCCCAGAAGCCATACAGAAAAAGATGGAAAGTCCCCCTGAGGAAGATAACATCATTCAGAGCCATAAATCACCCTCTTCAGTCTGTATATGAAATACCTGATCTTTGATTTAAAACAGCTAGGTTAATAAGAGTGAAAACCAGGAGTTAATAAACACTATGGATACACTCAAGAGATATATAGATTGTGGTGTTATCTGACACTAAATAGTCATATTTAATATTTCAGTGTATTGAATGACAATATTGAAATTTCAGCAAGAAATTGAAAAGTCAGTAAGTGACTGAAAAATACAATATCCAGTGTCTAGGGCAGTTGCTCAGTCATTAAGTCATTAACTTGTCTCAAAAGTGTGAGGATCTGAGTTTGATTCCAAGAATGTCCATGTTAAAAGATGAGCACAGAGGTTCATGTTCATAATCCTAATTATATTGACATTGTGATTTTTATTTTGGAGATGGAGACAAGAAGATTTCTAGAACTCTTCCTGGCCAGTTAACTTAGCATAATTTCTATGTTGCAGGACCCTGAGAGACACTAAAGCCAAAATATCATCAAAACCAAAAATACAAGGCAAACAGTGTTGAAGGAGAAATACTCCACGTTCAAAATTGACATTCACTTGCATGTGCATTCATGTACTTTTACACAGATGTACATGCACAAATAACCAAATTTTAAAATTAATTGGATGGCCTAGTGGTATGTTATAGAGAAGATAAAATGAGTTACTGAAAGATGAATCTGAAGAAATTATTGATGCTTAACTTTTGAATGTTCTTAAATGTTAATTAAAAATTATGCATTGTATATTCACATGATTGTATGGTCGCTGATTTTTTCTATATATTAATATTCAAGCTTATATTTTTAATATATGTAGTATAACTTTTAAAATATGGTTGATTTTTTAGTGGTCTAAAAGTAAACAGAATTAGAGTCCTTGAAAAAGACGATAAGATTGTGGATCTTAAAAACAAATACAGAAATTTAATCACTTCCAGAGAAAGCTAATTATTCAGTATCAAATGATCACTGATTATATTTCCTTCAAACTACTCAATAACCACACTATAAGCAAGAAGATAACATATTTTTATACTGAAGATAAAAGCACCTGAACACAAAGTTTTAGATATTAAGAAAAATAAATGTTTTTAAATGATGCTAAGCAGTACAACATTTGCTTAGCAGGCACAAGGTTCTGTGATGAAGCCTTAATACTGACCACAAAGCTCTAGACAGATGTCCCACGAAGATGACTCCACTTGGTTGATATGATGTCATGATGCTGATAACACTACTATGAGACCAATTTTTGGGGTACCAGCTGCAGAAATTGTGCATCTTCTTACAATGTTTTGGCAAGAACTCCAAATAAGAACTTCAGAAAAACCCTATAGACTACTCAGAGACCATTTTCAATTATACAAACAGCAATCTTGAAACTTAACCATCATTTTATTTTTACAGGATCCTAAAGAAAAAAAACATCATCCCCATGACAGCAGGAAGTAACTCTAGAAGACGATGTCCCCTTTCCCCACAAAGTTTGTCCTCAGGGTTAGGGACACCATTTTGGCCAGGTCGATTATTACTCACATTGAGTTGGGGGTTGGGGTGGAAATTATGTAGGCCCAGTGAACTCAAAAAAAGAGAAAAATGTAATAGGATCATAGGTAGATTAGTGCAAACTTACACTAATAATAATAATAGTGAGTAAAGAGTGAATACTTATGAGCTATTGTTTATGGACAATTTACATTGGTATAGATTTTTGTATATTGATACAAGTTCAAATTATATTGGTTGTATTGAATATGTTCCTATTTCTGTTTATAATATTTATACAACTATACACAGTTATTTTGTCAAATTATATGTATGTATGTTCCCACCTCTGTTAAAGACATTTTGTATATTGATACAATTTTAGGATATATTTATCATATTGCATTATATATTTCTATATCCGATCAAGGTATAAATACATTGTTTACATTTTGAGGTCATTGTCCTTCTTTTCTACAAAGTTGTTTAAAGGTTATTTAATATTCTGATATGTAGTCTTAAGGTAAATAGTCATTCATGTTTGTTATACTTTTAGTCAGACTAATTAGTTTCTTTATATACATAGAGATTGTATTCTTCAACCACTTCAAGGATCTGTAGAACATGGCATTTAAATAAATTAGCATCCTCTTGACATGAGACATGATTGCTCCTGGCAGCACCCATATATTCTAGAGAGAGTAATGAGCACCAAAGACACTCCACTTTGAGTTTGTTTTCTTCTTGGTACAACTGGCCTTTGGACAAAAACTGCCCAAGCCTCAACCACTGACAAAGTACATGATGTCCAGACTAGAGAAGCAGGATACAAGAAGAAAGACTGCCAAACCTTGCCAAGACAGGGTAAGATGGTTCCGAAAATTTTCCTGCCTCTGAAAATAGTCTGTGAGTTACTCTAGGCATTAGCCAAAGTTGGTTGCTTCAACATTGCAAATGAGACTTTGGGTGATTGCTCAGCCAGTTGTCTCTGTCATTTATTGCACATTTTGGAAGCTGATTGATTTCACTTCCTGCCTACTCAAGTAATATTATCTCCCTTCTCAGGCCTTCAATGGGGTTGAAGATTAGATAGTCATAGTTACCGTTCTCTTATGATCTAGCCAAGCCATTTCCAATACAAGACTTAGACTTCTTAGGATAGAATGTTTATCAAAACATTAGGATATTTTCCTTGCTTAATATTGTTTATGTTGGTTGTAATTCTAACTTTATACTTGATATCTGGTCCTAGTATGCATAGTTTTGTATTGGATTTGGATCTCTCTTATTTAAACAAAAGAGGGAGGTGCTGGGGGAGCTCCTTCAGCCAATAGCCTTTAAGATACCAACCCACTTGGGCATGATCTCTTATACTATAAATGCAGCTGTAAAGCATGAGCTCATTCTATTGCTTGCAGTTCTCACTTCAGGCTGCTAATTGGGTTCCTGTTCCCTGTTTGTGCAGCAGACTGTAATCTAGGACAGTGATCTGTGAGTATCCCGTAAATAAATAAACCTTTATTATATGTAATTCTGAACTAGTGTGGGATTATTTTGTACCTTCTACCATAATTTTATATATTTTATAAACTAAAATATTAAAATATATAGGATATATATGATAAAGTATGTATCATATACTTTAATACATATTAATGTGACCCAAAATCAGGTCAAAGTTTAGCTAAAAAAATTCAATGTTGTATTACAAAATACATCACATCAAGTAGTTCTTCATAATTCCATATATGAAAAATAGTCAGTCTCAATAAATCAGCTTTATTCACTAAATTTATGAAATTAGTGGTCTCAAGAAATATTTTATAGGAAGACAAATGTAAACATTCAACATTTATTTGTGAACTATTAAGCTTTATTAAGCTAAAGTAAGATAAAGCTTCTTTAGTTTTCAAAATATAACAAATTGATAGTTATATGTTTTGGTTTCATGTGTATGTATGTGTGTTTACCTTTGTTGAGAGGCATACACACTCATGTGTTCATGTGTAGATGCATGTGGATGATAATAGGTATCTCTCTATCATTCTCCAACTTATTTTTGAGAAGGGTCTCTCACTGAACCTGAAAATTGCTGATTTATCAAGACCGCATGATCAGGCAAGCAACCGGGATCCCTTCATCTTCAATACCCAGTGCTGGGAAAACAGGTATATGCTGTCATTGCCAGCATTTTACATGGGTGCAAAGGATAGAGACCCAGGTACTCCTGCTTTCACAATATGGTGCCAAGGAGTGGGGTGGATCCAGCTGCCAAAGCTACGGCTTTAATCCTAAACATATCACTTAGCAAATTAGACACTCATGTGGTCAGAACAAAAGAGAGATATACAGTAAAGACAAATTCAGACCAAAAAAAAAGCCTCTAAATGGTTTAAATTGTTTAAAAATATATGTAAGGTTGGGAGAGAAAAGAAAAATAATAGAGAAAGTCCTTTAAAAAAGGAAAGAGTAGTTGGGTATGATGGCACACACCTTTAATCCCAGTACAATGGGAGGCAGAACTCTGTGAGTTCGATGCCGAGGTGTTGTGGTACATGCCTTTAATCTCAGCACTTGGGAGGCAGAGGCCAGCTGGATCTACAGAGTGAAATCCATAACAGTCAAAGAAAACAGAGAAACCCTGTCTCAAAAAAAATTAAAATTAAAAGAAATAGGGCTTTTAAAAAGTCACATAAAGATGGAAAATACACAGAGAGTTTGGATACTATCTGATATTGTGTTGTCTTTGAATTGTTTGACTACTGAGGAAGGAGTAACAGATGCTAAAAGACATGTGTTTATAAATGCTGCTAGAATAATTCAGCCCATTATAATAACAGGAACATCTGGCTGTCACCCAGTGTCCTTCTGTAAGGTTAAGGCATCCAACTTTGGCCTTCAGGCATAGTGTATCTGACAGATATTTTTGAGAAGCAGGGAATGTTGAAAAACTGTCCTACCTTATCTTGACAAGCTTTGGCAGCAGTCACTGTTTTACATCCTGCTGGTCCACTTTGGACAGTATAGTGTCAGCAATTGAGGCAAGGGCAGTTTCTTTGTCCAATGGCTAGCTTTTTTCATAAAGAAAGCTAACTCCATGCAGAGATTCTTGGATGCACATCATCCCTTTTTGAAGTGGATTGGTGCTGTCAAGAACAGACATGCCTCACTGTCATGAAAAGCTTTAAGCTTTGAAACATATTAAATGGCATATTCTGTAGTTCTCGAAAGTGCTTGAAGACCACTGGTCTATCTAAAATATATCTCTGTTTGACCTTGAAAACATACCTAATATTACTTTAAGTTTGATTATTATAGATGACTAACTACTAGCCTGTACTTTTAAATTATGTGTTATATTTCTAAATGAGCTGCATAAGTATAATAGCCCATGCAAGAATAGAAAGATACATACAGTATAACAAAATTAACTTTAATTTTTTTCAATAAAGCAAAATCTATACCAATGTAAAATGTTTTGAGATTAATAGTTTTTTTTGACTAATATACCCTTTTATCCTATCATTCCTATATCCTATCCCCCTTTTTCTTTTAGAAAGAGAATTTTTAATTTAACTCCTATGTTTAACTTTTTTCCTGACTGACCAACAACAATTTGTAACCACCACCACCCCCTTTAAATGACAACAAACATCCATAACACATCTTTTGAGAATGTGGGCTTTGTTTTCTCTAGACTGCTTCTTATTGTCTAGGACCACTGACATCTTTGGGGGAACCTTGAGAAAATTCAGGATAATGGCTAAGTCTTGACTGGTGTAGTCTCTGAGGTTGGATCATCTCAGCCAGCATTCTTGAAGCTGTTCTGGATGCAGAACTCACAAACCAAGAGAGACACATTCTGAGATGTTGGATCACCTGGGCCATATGTTTTGTTCCCTTGTTGTGAAAATACATAAACTTTTAAAGGTAACATACTTTTCAAGTATGGAATATGTGGTTTATGCTAGTCAATTAAAGATGATTTCTTTGTTTTATGTTTTATGTTTAGGTAAAACATATGTTACATGTTGTGTAGTTTTCGTAGGTTTATTTTTTTATGTCTATTGCCAGGATTTTCAGGGGATCTTCTCCATCAGACTCGATCCAAATCAACCTGGAATGAATCCACAGACTCTCATTTCCTGTGGAAATCAATGAATAACCTCTCCCTGAAGGCAACAACAGACATTTTGACTTCCATTTCAAAGTCAACATGTTTTTTAAATGTATAGGTTAGTTTAATCTAGAGACTTTCACAGTCAAATGTCCCTCAGCAGTTATCACTCCCTAATTAGCACTCAAAAAATTAAAGTCAAAACAATAACATAGGATCCATACTCCTTGTGTATTTCCCATCTTTATGTAGCTTATATCTTTGTTTTTATTCCTTTTTAAGGACTTTATTATTTTTAAACTATTTTTGATGACTCTCTATACCTGCTTTTCCCCAAGGCTTTGTACATTTTTAAACACACTGTAACCTATTTAGAGGCTTTTTTTTTCTATCTGGATCTGTCTTTACTATGTATTTGTAATTTTTTCTGTCTATGTGACCAAAACCCCAATCCAGCCACGCAATGTGCTTGCAGTGCTCACACTGGCTACTTAAGCTTGCAGGCAGCTGCAAAGAAACACATCTCTGTGTTGCAGCCAGCATGAGGGACATGAGACAAGGAAGCTGCGTTTGGTTCCATTTTTGTATGTTTAGATTTTTAAGCTTTCTCAGGTCTTATGTGGCTATAGATGTTAGAAGTTTAAGCACCATTTGTAGGCAGAGTTTTTTCTCTAGATTGTCAATCAGTTCTGTCCCACCAGCAGTTCCCCATATAACCACACAAAAACTTATAAATGCTCAGTCCATAGCTTAGGCTTGTTACTAGCTAACTTTTACGTTTTAAATTAACCCATATTTCTTATCTACTCTCTGCCATGTTGCAATAACTTCTTTCTACATGACACATGCAAATTGTTTTTCTGTGTCTGCTGGCAACTTCTAAGACTCTGCCCTTCTTCCAAGTGTCCTTTGTGTCTTGCTGTCCTGCCTATACCTCCTGCCAAACTACTGGTCAGTGAGCTCTTTTATTAAATCAATCATAAGACACCTTGTCAAAGACACATCTGCACAGTTTACAAAAAGTTTATTCCATAACATCATCTGCCAATACAATCTTGAGCTTAATAAAGCCAAGTATAAAACTTAATAAAATAAATAACAGAAGAAAGTTTCTGGGAATGTATTTCAAAGCAAAGGGTGCTTGCCTATCATGAATGAAGCCATAGGTTCAATCCCCAGCACCACAGAAGCCAGAGGAGGAGGTATGCTTGCAATCCCAGCACTCAGAGGTGGATATAGGATAATAAATAGTACATAATCTTCCTCAAGGTCATCACAAATCTGAGGCCAGCTGAAGGCTATGTGAGACACTGTCTCAATAAAGGTAAATAGAAAGAAAATATTGTGTGTAAATGTATTTGTGATACAGTTGAGAAGAGCTTCTAAATCAACAATAAATAAATAAATAACTATAAACAACATGTTCTGAATCTGAGTAATTAAAATTAAATGTGTCTCAATGTACACAATGAAGAAATTTGAAGACATAAAAATTAAGCCAAGCCTTTCAAAAGACAGTCTAAGAAATACACAAATAGAAGTAAGATCTATATTAAGTTCAAATATTTTGAACTGGAATGTTTCTCTCTACAACTCCACGTATACCCAAATCTTGGGTACTTGTTGAATATTTCAAAATTGTATCAGGTCTAAAACCTTTTGTGTGAAATGTGACGGTATTATACCAGCTTATATTTACTAGATTTTAGGGTCATTACTGGGTAGAAATGGGAAAAAAAGGAACAATGAATCTAAATCTATCTTATGAAATGACAAAGGAAAATGAGTTCAAAGATATCAAATGACTTACTAAGGTCACTGTCAGCTTTTCGGATTTGTCTTCTGATGGGAACCATTAATGCAAGTTTAAAATATGAAATGCTGCATGTTCATTGTTTTATACTATAAAATCAATACTATATTGGAATCTTGTCATTTTATTCAACCATTTGGCAAGCTTCAAGTAACTGAGGTCTTCTTAATGTGCCCTCAAAATCAGCTAGGTATCTAGAGGAAATGAGTTATCTTTTAATGCTTCCCTGCATGATGTCCTAAATAAATGAATAAAATCATGTCTCATTTAAAATTTAAAAGCAGCAGAGAGAAATACAGTATATTAGTGCAACCACACAGACTCACAGGCAAAAACAGCATAGCAAACTTCACAGCACACATAGGGGAATCTGAAGATACGCTTTTTCTGTAAATCTAGTTATATTTCTCCCTGCCCTGACAAAGAATATTGCCCAAGAAACAACTTTTACAGCTCTGAGAACTACCCTCTTCACAGGTCCAAAGATGAATAAATCCCATTCCCAAGCCTTTGGTGAATTTTCATCCAAAATTGTACACAGAATCCAAAGTTATTTTTGAGGGTGGGAGAAATGTTTGTATTGTTTTTTGTTTGTTTGTTTGTTTGACACAAATCTGGAGGTTCAAGGTCAACTTCCACCTTACTGAACCTTCCTTCCCCCTCCTACTTCATCTCCCCACCCTTGGACCCCCTCTGATCACTGAGCTAGCCCCTCCCAATTCTCCCCTGTCTCCTCCCATACCAGATCCCACCATAGCTCCGCCTTTCTCTGTCCTCTCCAGAGGCGGCAGAAGCCATGGCATTATAAAAGTTCATGTTCCTTTTTTTCTTCCAGATCTTTCTCAGATAAAAAAAAGAAGCGGCTAGTTTCCTTTTCTACTAATCCTTCTGCTTAAAGTTAAGAAAGGTTGAGGAGGGTCCCCAAATCCCTATATGGAAATTGGTAAAAATGACCCTTACATGGCTAGAACGAGAAGCTAACCTACAGGCCCACACCTTATCAGCCACCCTAAGGTCTCAGGAAGGGATAAAAGGGAAGCCAACCACAAGGCTCTATCTTGATGGATAAAGTCAACCTCACAGGTCAAGTGCGGCCTAAATAGTCATGTGGCATGATATTGCACTACACCTCTGTTGTCTGAGGGTTCTCCGTCCTGCCCAGTTCCCACAATTCTTAAGTCCCCAGGAAATCACACAGAGGTCTACATTAGTTATAAATTGATTGGCCTAGTATCTCAGGCTTCTTATTAACTCTTATAATTTATATTAACCCATTATTCTTGTCTATGTTAGACACATGTCTCAGTACCTTTTTTAGTGTGGCAGTCACATCTTGCTTCTTCTGAGACTGGTCAGGACTGCAGAAGAATTGGCTTCCTCATTCCCAGAATTCTCCTGTTCTCATTGACCCACCTCTACTTCTTGTCTGGTTGTCCCACCCTTACTTCCTGCCTCACTACTGGCCAATCAGCATTTATTTAAAATATAATTGACAGAATATAAACCATTCTCCCATATCATGCCTCCTTTGAGGTTATACCCTATCTGCCAGCAACCTGGACACTGAAAATCACAATGCCCCCATGTGGACTTGTCCTCTATGCCATGCTATGGAGGTCCAGCCTCACCAACATCAGCAAGTGAAACTGTGCCAGCCTTCAAATTTCTCAGTCTTGCAGAAGATTGACGTTGCCCAGACTTGGTATATCCCGTAACTCTATCCGAGCCTAGGGTAAAGCTGCAGGTAGCGGGTAAGTCCATTACTTTTATTTTGGACATGGGAACTACCTATTCTGTTCTAACATCTCACTCGGGTCTTATGTTCCCCTCACAATTTCAGTTATGGGGATAAATGGGACTGGTTCCTTCCCACTTAAAACTTTGCCACTGCCCTGCATTCTTGCAGGACAATTTTTCTCTCGTTCTTTCTTAGTGATACCTGCTTGCCTAACACCTATACTGGGTCTAGGAATCCTTAGCTGCATCCTCAAAACTTTGTTATGCTTCTTGGAGCCCCTTTTTTACCCCACCCATTTCCGAGATTCTAGTTTACAGGTTCACTCTTCCTGCTAGACGTGTGCCCAGGCCAACTAACAACGGGCTCTGCACATACATCAGTCTCTATACCAGCTTCACAGACACCAACTGGGTGAAGTTTGGCAGGTGGTCTTTGAGGTTTCAAAAGCCCATGCTAAGCCCAGAGTCAGTCTCTCTCTCTCTCTCTCCCTCTCCCTCTCCCTCTCCCTCTCCCTCTCCCTCTCCCTCTCTCCTCTCTCTCCTGCCTCTGAATCAAGATATTGCTTTCAGCTACTACTCCAGCACCATGTGTGTTACCATGCTCCCTGTCATGATGATAATGGACTAAGCCTCTAAAACTGTAAGCAAGTCCCCACTTAAATATTTTCCTTTATAATTGTTGCCTTGGTCTTAGTGTCTTTTACAGCAATAGAACATTGACTAAGACAGGAGTTGAGCACTAGCATTCATCTCTTTATTCTTCTTATCTGCTAATGCATTGTGGCCAACTGCCTTTAGCTTCTGATATGATGACTCCTCCACCATGATGAATCATACCTTTGAATTGTGAGACAAAATAAACCCTTTCTTCCCAATTTAAGTTGCTTTTCTCAGAGTATTTAACACAGCAATAGAAAAAGTGACTAATACAAAGCAATAAAGTTAAATCAGAAATACTTGGAAATTAAGTTGAAGCTGCTGTGACATAAGATGAAAAAAGGAAACACTGTCTTACACTCTCAATAGGACTTCTGCATATATGAACTCACAGAGACTGGGTAGTATGCACAAACTAAAGCCAGACAAAAGCTCCATGGAGCATGGGAAGAGGGCACAAATTCGTACTCCAAAACAAGAAATTATTTGTAGTGATAACTGCAGAGAGAAGGAAAATCATCTCTGTACAACGGACAGTGAGGACTACTGAGAACTCAAGAACAATGGCAATGGGTTTTTGATCCTACTGCACATACTGGCTTTGTGGGAGCCTAGGCAGTTTGGATGCTCACCTTACTAGACCTGGATGGAGGTGGGTGGTCCTAGGACTTCCCACGGGACGGAGAGCCCTGATTGCTCTTTGGGCTGACGAGGGAGGGGGACTTGATTGGGGGAGGGAAATGGTAGGCGGTGGGGAAGGGACAGAAATCTTTAATAAATGAATAAATAAATAAACAATGGGTATATCAACCACTCTCCAGAGCAGATCTCATGCCCAGCAGTAGTTTATCAACACAAAATGGACTCCATATTATATTGCATGTATTTTCTTTTGTTATAATTTGGTGGGTTGTGGTTTTGGGGGAAGTAGTTTTGATTTATTTGTTTGTGTATTGTGAGAGAGAGAGAGTGTGTATGTGTGTGTGTAACGGAGGGAGAGATAACATGAAATTCGATAAGTAGACAATCTACGAGGGCTTGAGGGAGGGAAAAGAATAAAATAATTTTTTAAGGAATAGTACTGAACAGATGGTTCAATGGTTAAGAGCACTGACTGCTCTTCCAAACAGAAAAGATCAGTCTGTTTCTTTTTTTTTTATTGATAAAAGGAAAAAAAGTTTCCGCCTCCTCCCAGCCTCCCATTTCCCTCCCCTTCCCCCCACCTTTCTTCCCCTCCCCCCACTCCTCTCCCCCTCCCTCTCCAGTCCAAAGAGCAGTCAGGGTTCCCTGCCCTGTGGAAAGTCCAAGGTCCTCCCCCCTCCGTCCATGTCTAGGAAGGTGAACATCCAAACTGGCTAGGCTCCCACCAAGCCAGTACGTGCAGTAGGATTAAAACCCCCATATGATCATTTCATTAGATGCTGAAAAAGCATTTGACAAAATTCAACATCCCTTTATGGTAAAAGTCTTGGAGAGACTAGGGATACAAGGGTCATACCTAAATATAATAAAAGCTATATACAGCAAGCCGACAGCTAACATCAAATTAAACGGAGAGAAACTCAAAGCCATCCCACTAAAATCAGGAACACGACAAGGCTGCCCACTCTCTCCATACCTCTTCAATATAGTGCTTGAAGTTCTAGCAATAGCAATAAGACAACATAAGGGGATCAAGGGGATTAGAATTGGAAAGGAAGAAGTTAAACTTTCGTTATTTGCAGATGATATGATAGTGTATATAAGTGACCCCCAAAACTCCACCAAAGAACTTTTACGGCTGATAAACACCTTTAGTAATGTGGCAGGATACAAGATCAACTCCAAAAAATCAGTCGCCCTCTTATACACAAAGGATATGGAAGCAGAGAGGGAAATCAGAGAAGCTTCACCTTTCACAATAGCCACAAACAGCATAAAATATCTTGGGGTAACTCTAACCAAGGAAGTGAAAGATCTATTTGACAAGATCAGTCTGTTTCTTAATGATGAAATTTGCAGTCCATTGACTTATATCAACTATCTTGTTAGTGATGATACAATAACATTTTTAAGTTATGATATGTCACTAGTAAATGATAATGATAAAGGTGAGATAATTCATTGTCTTGAAATCATGTAATAGATGGAAATAAACAGGCATTTTTTTCTTGAAACATTTTTTCTCGTATATTTTTACTTTCTCATTCCCCAATTCCTACCATATTCTCTCCCATTTTTCCCTATACAATTTTATGTTCTTTCTATTCTCACAAAAAAAGAAGAGAAAAGAAAAAAGAGAAGAGAAGAGAAAAGAAGGGAAGGGAAGTAACTGGAAGGGAGGGGGGAGGAAAGTAAGGAGAGGGGAAGAGATGGGGAGAGGAGGGAAGGGAAGGGAAGAGAAGAGGAGAGAAAAGAGAATGGAGGAAAAGAGAGGAGAGGAGAGGAGAGGAGAGGAGAGGAGAGGAGAGGAGAGGAGAGGAGAGGAGAGGAGAGGAGAGGAGAGGAGAGGAGAGGAGAGGAGAGGAGAGGAGAGGAGAGGAGAGGAGAGGAAAAAGGCTACTAAAAAGTAGAGAATCCAATTTGTATTGGCCAATTGCTGCAGAGCATGGGCTTGCCCTGTAATGTTATTGATATACTAAGTGTGTCACTCTACTGAAGAAAACTGACTTGCCCCTCCCAGTAACTATCATTTGTAAATAGGTTCTTGGATAAGAATGGGACTTTGTGTCTACCTCACTCCATTGTGCTGGCATTTTATCCAGCTTGAGCTTGCACAGATCTTGTGCATGCTGCAAGTCCCTGTGAGTTAATATGAATGTCAGCCCTGTTGCATCTAGAAAATTTTGTTTTCTTAAAGTCTTCCAACACCTCTGATCCTTACAGTTTTTCCACTCTGTTTTCCACATAGATCTCTGAGTCTTGAGAGGAAGGAGTTGATGCATGATTAATAAAAACTCAGAGATAGATAATGAGGATCAACCTGAAGACCAGGAAAAGCAAAGCAAGAAGTCACTGGCTCTCACATCTAACCCAGTCCAAAAATGACAGTTCTGCCTCCAGGAATCTCAGAATGAGACTGTGTCTGAAAGCTGTGTCCTCCAATTATATAATCCTCTCTAGTTCTGGGATTAAAGACGTGCACCACTATAGCCTGGTTTCTATGGCAAGCTAGGGCGGCTACTGGGATTAAAGATGTGTGTTATTGCCACCTGGTCTCTAAGGCTGGCCATTGTGGACACTTTACTTTTCTGATCCTCAAGCAAGTTTTATTTATTAAAATACAAATGAAATACTACTACAAGGTGTGATAAAGACAATCCATTTGGGATGAGTACTTAAAACTCTTTCACTTTCTGCAACTTGTAAAATTGTGCGTCTCTCTATGGTAATTACCATGTACTACAAAAAGAACCTTCTCTGCTAAGGGATGTGTCGTAAGCACTTATTCTACTCTTCCTGTACTTACTGTAAATCTGAGTGACCAAAATGCATGATAAGAAGCATCTTTTTCAAAAGTGGGAAGTACAGTTGAACGCATTGGCACAGGAATGCCACCTCCTAAATATAACCCCAGAAGCACAGACACTGAGAGAAACAATTAATAAATGGGACCTTATGAAACTGAGAAGCTTCTGTAAAGCAAAGGACACAGTCAACAAGACAAAACGACAGCCTACAGAGTGAGAAAAAAATCTTCACTAACCCCACATTGCACAGATGGTTGATCTCCAAAATATACAAAGAACTCAAGAAACTAGTCACCAAAAGAACACATAATCCAGTAAAAAAAAAAAAATGGGATACAGATGTAAACAAAGAACTCTCAACAGAGGAATCTAAAATGACTGAAAGACATTTAAGGATATGCTCAACATCCTTAGTCATCAGAAAAATGCAAATCAAAACAACTCTGAGATTCCATCTTACACCTGTAAGAATGGCCAAGATCAAAAACACTGATGACAACTTATGGTGGAAAAGATGTGTGGAAAAGGGAACACTTCTGCATTGCTGTTAATAGTGTAAACTGGTACAGCCCCTTTGGACATCAGTATGCCAATTTCTCAGAAAATTAGGAAACAACTTTCCTCAAGACCCAGCAATACCACTCTTGGGCATATACCCAAAGGATGCTCCATCATCCCACAAGGACATGTGCTCAACTATGTTAATAGCGGCACATTATTTGTCATGGCCATAACCTGGAAACAACCTAAATGCCCCCAACCGAAGAATGGATGAGGAAAATGTGATACATTTACACAATGGAGTACTACCCAGCAGAAAAAAAAAAAGACATCTTGAAATTTGTGGGCAAATGGATGAATCTAGAAAACATCATTTTGAGTGAGGTAACCCAAACCCAGAAAGACAATTATCATAGGTACTCACTCATAAGTGGCTTTTATACATAAAGCAAAGAAAAACTAGCCTAAAATTCATAATCCCAGAGAACCTAGACAACAATGAGGACGCTAAGAGAGACATACATGGATCTAATCTACATGGGAAGAAAAAGACAAGATCTCCTGAGTAAGTTGGGAGCATGAGTACCATGGGAGAGGGTAAAAGGTGAGAGGAGAAAAAGGGAGGAGAGTGGAGAAAAATATATAGCTCAATAAAAAACAATTTTTAAAATTAAAAATTAAATAAATAAAATCTGGGCCACAAAAAGAACCCACTTTGTCCTGATTTTGTACTATTAATTTTTTCAGAAATGTCAAAAAATAAGTTTCTATTTTAAGTCAAAAAAAGCATCTCTTTCAAAAAATATTCAAATTAATAAATCAAAAAGAATCAGAGCAGCATCCCTTTATATCTGAATTAGTGATGCCGCATCTAGCCACTGAGAAACAGCTCTTTTGTTTTGCTTTCCGTTTGGTTGCTTCATTTTGTTTGTTTGTTTGTTTGTTTGTTTGTCTGTCTGTCTTTCGAGACAGAGTTTCTCTACGAAGTCCTGGCTTTCCTGGAGCTCACCCTGTAGACCTGGAACTCACCTGGCTGAACCTGAACTCAGAGAGATCCACCTGCCTCTGTGCTGGCATGAAAGGCATGTACCACAACTGCCTGGCTTTTGAAGCAACAGCTTTTTACACCGCAAAGTACAGAACATAATGTGCCCCCTGAAAATGGGAATACATCATTCCCTCTGGTTTGAACAAAGAGATTTGACTTGAACTCTATCAACCCTCTGTATTCACGAGCCCATCAGAGGGAAAGGGGGCAGTGAAATACATTATCCTATATGAGTATACATCAGCAAAATGCAGAATAGGTAAAACTGTATAGATTTAATGAGGTAAATAGTAGAAAACAGAATCTAGATGAGGCCTGCAAAATTAAAAAGATTTTAAAAGAGCAAATTTGGGGATAGAAGAGAGGGTTCGTTCTGTAAAGTGCATGTCTTTGCAAGCACATTGACTTTAATTCATTCACCAGAACCTAGTTTTTGTAGCTTTTCCTGGGTTTCTTTAAGAGATTTATTGATTTCTTCCACTTCTTTGTTTGTCTTTTCCTCCATTTCTTTAAGGGAATTGTTCATTTCCTCTTTAAGGATCTCTATGATCTTCATAAAGTTACAGTAAAAGTCGTTTTCCTCTGCTTCTTCTGGGTTAGAATGTGAGGTCTTCCTGTTGTAGGAAGACTAGTTTCTGGTGATGCCATATGGCTCTTTATGTTGTTGGATGTATTCTTACACTGCCGTCTGTCCATCTCTTCCTCCATGGGTGCAGGTGGTGCCTGCAACTTAGTTTGTGACTCTTCCTCCAGGTGCAGGCGGGCCCATTCCTCTAGCAGATGTGGATAAGGCTCTGGGGATCCTCTCCAGGGACAGTCTGAGCCAAGGCTCTCTCTCCAGGGGCAGTCTGGGCCACGATTTTGTCCAGGGGGCAGTCTGGAGCAAGGTTCCTGTGGTCACAGATGTGGTGGAGGAGGATAGTGGGTGTGTAGAAGCTGCTCGGGGTCTCTGGGCTTGGTGGGTGGTATGAACCTAGTTTTTGAAGAGCCAGGCATAGTGATGTGTGCTTGCAAACTCAACACTAGCGAATTGGAGACAGATAGCCAAGCCTAACTAACATGTATGTTTCAGGCCAATGACAGCCCATATCTCCAAATACAAGGTACACAGTACCTACAGAGGTACCCTGAGGTTGGCCTCCATACACACTACAGCTACCAATCCCTAAACACGTATGAAAAATAGAAAGAATAAGATACCAAATTTTTAAATAGAACATCCTAAACTAGACACGTTGAGTTGAATAATGCACATATGGAGATATTCAATGGATCAATTATAAAATGTTAGGAGAGTGGTTCATTTTAAAGGGAGGGGCTTGAAGAGACAATTCAAGAGATGACTGGTAAAGTTACATTTCCTAGAATGTATATGTTCTTATAATGCACTAAGATGCTTGTTTGTTTTGTGTCTTCTCCATATATGATTCTATTTCCCAGTTTTAAAAAAAAAGACTCCTATTGGATTCAATTTTAGCTTATTTTCCAACTTCTTACCTACCTCTATTCACTCCCATGATTAGAGCTGTATCCATAGTAACTTCTACATATAGCAAAAAACGTTTTTCAACTTCAACACAGTAGAGGAGTCAAAACTTTAGGGTAGGGTTATAAATTATTATGATACATAAAATTTTGACAATTTTTACTTATGGGCTCTAAAATTTTTTATGAACCATTTTCACTGTGGAAATACAGGGGCTTGTTTTAATAGAGATTTTGAAAACAGTGGCAGAAGGTTGCAGAATCCTGGGAATTGAAAGACATTATTTTGTGAACTTTCCTGACAGGCTATGCACTCAGAAGAGTGCTGCAAGCGACATTTTTACTGGGGTCTTTTCAGACCAGACTGTGGGAACACTTTGCCTATACCTGGACTGAATCAAATTTTTCTGCTTTTGGTAAAAACAACAATAAAATCTGAAAAGCCTGTCTATCTTGAAGACAAGTCTAGACAAGTGATTAGGTTAAATGCCCCAAACATTTCATAATAGTAATCTAAGGTGACATGCTAGAGAGGCATAAAGAATAATCCTATTATATTTACATGCTGATATTGCCCTTGAGGCTGGCCTAATTAGTCCTGTTAATCACCATGGCCCTTTCAGAGCTAAGCTGGTGAAAAGCAAAATCTAATTACTACTTTCTGTGGCCAAGCAGAGTTCCAGCTGTAGCAGCGCCTGGGCTCACAGCTGTCGGGAAATGTTGTTGTATTATTTTGCCTTTACTTGTGTGATCTCTGTTCAACTCTCCCCTTTCCAGGTTAGAAGCATACAAGCAATGTGAGGACAAAGACTGTGCATCATTCATCTTAATAGTCTACCTGAATTTAACGCACTGATCTTAGCACAAAGTAGAGGCAAGGTGTTCTCCATTCAATTCGATTTAAAAAAAAATCCTGCAGGGAAAATATGAGGAATCTGCTTAGCTTTAATTTCCCCCTTTCTTAATTAAGAGAAAATTAACATACAGTGAAATGCACATATTTTAAGACTATCATTTGATGAGTTTTGAGAAATGCATGCAGCTGTGTAACCCAAACACCAGGGTAAAGAATATTAACAGACCCCAGATGTTCTCTTATTTGCCTTCCAGTCAGTCAACACAGGATCCAAAAAGCAAATTCTACTGTTGGCCTATTCTAGAACATTGTGGTATAAGTGGAATGATCCAGTATGTTATCTTTTGCTTCAGGCTTGTGACACCACACTTTATGTTATCTGTGTCCGTGGCCCATTTCTTTTTCAATTGATTGTGAATCTACTGTATAAATATAACAGAATTCATCTCTGTTATCATGAAGGAGCCTTTGATCATTTCCAAGTTTAAGACTATGAGGAATAAATGTGCTATGATCATTCTTGAATATATTACTTTATAAACACATGCTCATTTTTTTAGATCTAACCCTAAGATGGCTGGATGGATCCTCTGAGTACTTGGTGGCTCTATGGGAGACAGAGTTGGACTGCACAGAGCTGACCAAGTGGTGAGTGACCAGACCCCCAACTGAACAGCCCACTCTCTAGGCCCTACATACCAGGGCAAACCCCAGGCCCTTCCCCGACTTGTCTCATCTGCACAAGCCTGCCAGCAGACAAGCCTCCTATAGACAGGCTGTTCCAACACCCACACAATGGACCCTATAATCTAAAAGTTCCACTCTGCCCCCAGAAACCAACTAACCCTGAGGCCCTCAGCGGCTGCCAGAGACAGAGACAGCAACTGCATGTAGTAGACCAAGAGTGGCCCCCTGTGCCACAGACTGTAACTGTGATGATCAGTCCAACAGAGCATCCTTAAGATACAGACACTGATTGCAAGGATTGGACCAAGAGGCAAAGACATGGCCTACACCAATTGGAAGAAGAAATGTGTAGATGTCAATGCAAGAATACATTCAAAAACCTAAAGAGGGATATGACAGCACCATAACCTAGTTGTCCTACAACAGGAAGACCTGAGCATCCTAATCCAGAAGAAACAGAAGAAAAACACCTTAAATATAACTTTTTGAAGATGAAAGAGACCCTTAAAGAAGTAAAAAAATTTCCCTTAAAGAAATGGAAGAAAAGGCAAACAAATAACTCGTTCAATAATGTGGCAAAATAAAAGATCAACTAAAAAAATCAGTGGCCCTCCTGCATATAAATGATAAAAGGACTGAGAAAGAAGTGAGAGAAATATCACTCACCACTTGGTCAGCTCTGTGCAGTCCAACTCTGTCTCCCATAGAGTCACCGAGGACTCAGAGGATCCATCCAGCAATCTTAGGGTTAGATCTAGAAAAAAATGAGCATGTGTTTATAAAGTAACATTTATAAAATAACATAATCACTGTGGGGTGACACTAACCAAAGAAGTGAAAGACCTGTACAACAAGAACTTTAAGTCTTTGAAGAAAGAAATTGAAGAAGATCCAGAAAAATGGAACTATCTCCCATGTTCTTTGATAGGTAAGATCATAATAATAAATATGACAATCTTACCAAAAGCAATCTACAGATTCAATGCAATCCCCATCAAATTCCCAACACAATTCCTCACAGACCTCAAAAGACCAATATTCAACTTTATATGGAAAAATAAAAACCCCAGGACAGATGGAACAATCCCGTACAATAAAGGAACTTCTGGCAACATCACCATCCCTTATATCAAGATCTATTGTAGAGTTACAGTAATGATTTAGCTTGGTATTGACTTGAAAACAGACAGGTAGACCAATGGAATCAAATCATAGACCCTGATATTAATCCACACACCTACGAACACCTGATTTTTGACAAAGAAGCTAAAATTATACAACAGATAAAAGAAAGCATCTTCAAAAGATGGTGCTGGCACAACTGGATGTCAACTTGTAGAAGAATGCAAATAGATCAGTATCGATCCCCATGCACAAAACTCAAGTCCAAATGGATCAAAGACCTCAACATAAATCCAGCCACACTGAATCTCATAAAAGAGAAAGTGGGAAGTAGCCTTAAATGCATGGGCACAGGAAACCACTTCCTAAATATAACATCAGTAGCACAGATACTGAGAGAACCAATAAATAAACGGTACCTCCTGAAACTGAGAAGCTTCTGTAAGGCAAAGGACACAGTCAATAAGACAAAATGGCAGCCAACTGTATGGGAAAATATCTTCACCAACCCATTAGAGAACTTATTTCCAAAATAAACAAAGAACTCGAGAAACTCGATATCAAAATACCAAGTAATTCAAATAAAAAATGGGGTATAAGTCTAAACAGAGAATTTTCAACAAAAGGATCTCAACTGGCCAACAATTCCAAAAGATATAATCCATACCTGGCACTGGACTTTTTATTTTATTGCCTACAGAACCTGGAAAAGGCATTGACCCCTGCTATAGGGCAACACCATTTAAACCCCTCTTACATACGTTATCTCATTCAAAATGATTATTTCCAACTTCACCTATTTATCTGCAAATTTCAAATTTTCTTTAACTTTAAGTCCAAATACTGTTCCACTGCGTCTGTTTAATACACTTTCATTATCCATTCATCAGTTGATGGCCATCTAGGCTGTTTCCATTTTTCATTATTATGATTAAAGCATCAACAAGCATTGATGAACAAGTACCTCTGCAGCAGCACATAGAAACCTTTCAGAATATGCCCAAGAAAGGTTTAGCTGAACTGTACAGTAGATAAAAACAGAGGTATTTCCCAATGGAAGAGAACTTAAAACCTAGATAAGACCACCTGCATTTTGGTAGGGGCGGAAAACACACACTGGAGAAGAGACAGCATCTTCAACAAATGGTGCTAATCAAACTGAGTAACTATATATAGAACAATGAAACTATATCATTATCTCTCATCTTGCACAAAACTCAACTCCAAATGGATCAATAAACTCAATATAAGACCTAATACCCTGATTCTGATAGAGGAGAGAGTAGGGAATTGACTTTTACTTATAGGGACAGGAAAAGGCTTTCTGAAATGGACCCCAGTAGCACCGGCATTAAGGCAAATAACTGGCAAACAGGACTTCTTGAATCTAAAAGGCTTCTATACAGCAAAGGACACCTTCATTAGACTGAAGAGTCAGCATAGAGAATGGGGAAAATCTTTACCAGCTGTACAGCTAACAGAGACTTAGTATTCAAAATACATAAAGAAATCAGAGAGTTAGTATCTAGACTATACAAAGAACCCAAATATCTAAGCATCAAAACCAAATTCACTAAGAAACCTACAGTACTCATGGTAGGAGTAGCAAGCTGGTGCAGCCACAGTGGAAATCTGATTGTTGTTCCTCAAAGGTAGGTCAAGTTTGAGTACTGTTTTAGCCAAGTGAAGATGTTCTTATGAATGGCCAATATAAATCTTTGGTCATAATTTACTTAACTATTTGTTTTTTATTATTTTCTAAATTGTGAAAGTCCTTTATGAACACTATGTATGTTGCTTCTTCATCTGTTATTGATTTTGTAAATTGTCCTTCCCAGTCTAGCACTTGACTACTTATTATCCTAGCATTGTCTCTTGTAACTTCAGGTGGGGTGGAGAAATAGCTCAGTGGGTAAAGTGTCTGCCAGGCAAGCATGGGGATCTGAGTTTATGATATATATCATGTACATGATAATCCAGGCATAGCAGAGATGTACTTTGTAATCCCAGTCCTAGGAGACAGAAAGGAAGATCCTTGAGGCTTGCTGGCCTGGTATATAGATGAAACATCAGCTTGAGATTCAGTGAGAGACCCTGCCCAGAAAAAGTAAGATAGAGAGTGACTGAGGAATATACCCAACATTGACCCCTTTCCTCTACATCCACTTGCACACACAAGTACACATGCACATACTAGCATATGCATACAACACATACACACACACATACACAGGTTTGACTTAGTTAAAATTTCATTATTTTAACTTGATGTATCTGCTTTGTCCTGTTTGAAGAATCTTTGCCAGTCATATATCAGAAATATTGTTCAATTATTGTCTAATAGAAATTCTTTTATCTTTAATCTATCTTCAGTTATCTTTGTATGTGATTATGTATGTGTACCATGATACATGATCTTCAAGCAAGATAAGAAGAAAATATACCAGCCAACTTCATTCAATTTTTTCCTTTCCATTATTTATTTAGTGTATTTATTCATTTGTTTACAGACAAGACCTCACTATACAATCCTGGATGGCCTGGAACTCAAATGTAGACCAGGAAATAAATCTTGTTTATTTCTATCTGTATAACCATTTTGATCTCTGTTGAAAAGATTCTCTAGGCCCCTTTCAAATCATATTTTGACATGTCATTTAAACATGTAGGTCTATTTGTGAACTTGCTCTATTTTAATGAATTGATTTATATGATTTTATGCTAATATCACACTTGCTTGATTAATTGCTCTAGCCTCATAGTAGTTCTTAAATTCAAGGAATATGAATACTCCAAGTTTGTCCAGGTAGCGAGATGTCTCTGTCATTTCTACAGTTTTAGAAGTTGTTTACTTCTTGTTTACTTAAGACTCCTTCTGGAGTCTTTGATGGAGTTGGAGAATAAATAGTTATAGTTTTCCATTGTTATGATAAAAGATAAAATATATAGAAATATTGGAACTGTAATTCTTACTTGATAACTGTTTTATTATATGTAATTTTACTATGTTAAAGTTAAAGCCTTCCTTTTTGTTAAAACAGAAAAGGGGGAAATGGTGTAGGAGGATCTTCTTTCTATGTGTTGCTTTCATTGGTTGAATAAAGAAACTGCCTTGGCCTTTTTGATAGGCCAGCCCTTAGGTGGGTGGAGTAGACAGAACAGAATTCTGAGAGGAAGAAAGCAGTGTGGCAGACACCATGGCTCTCCTCTCTGAGACGGACGCTGGTTAAACTCATGCCAGTAAACCACAGTCCAGTGCCAATACACCTTAACAGAAATGGGTTAATTAAGATGTGAGAGTTATCCAATAAGAGGCTAGAGATAATGGGTCAGGCAGCAAATTAATTAATACAATTTCCATGTGGTAATTTTGGAGCTTAAGCTAGCCAGGTGGGCCAGGAACGCCGCTGCTCCTTTTACAACAAGGCATTGTCTTAATTAAGGTTCCCTTCTTTCAGACGACTTTAGTGTATGTCAAGTTGACATAAAAATACCTAGTTCTGGGGGGTTGGACACTTTATAACAGCATCCTTTTGTATGTGGATGCCAGTATTTCTGATAAAATTACCAGTAATTTCTTTTATTATTGTTCATATGTATATAATACACTGGCTGACTTTTTCATGTCTTCTATATAATTGGTTCTCAGAAATTTAATTGCAAGCCAAAAGTGGTAAGTCGTGCCTATAATTCCAATGCTTGAGGCTGAGGCAAGTGGTGTACTTTAAGTTTTAAGCCAACCTTTGCTGCATAGTAAGTTCCAGGCCAGCCTGGGTATACAGAGTAATATTCTGTATAGGGGTAGGAGCAAGTGTGGTGGTGTGCACATTCAAACCCATCTTAGGGGGGCAGGGGCAATTGGTTCTCTGTGAGTTTGAGGCCCACCTGGTCTACATAGAAAATTCCAGGACAGCTAGGTTTTACATACTGAAACTTCATCTACAAATAAATAATAATTAAAAAGGAAAAAAATTTGAATGAAATTTGCCTTGTCTGTTTTTCTTTATGTTTTTCATACTTGAAGATTTTTTGAAGTCGTTTCATCTATTCATCTTTTTCAATAAGTTTGAAAATTGGAGGGTATTTTCTTTCATATTATTCCATTGGAAGCTATGCCTTAGCCTCCCCTCCTCCCTCTCCAATACCTGTCCCCCAGAAAGCCCACCAAGCAGCAACTCCTCCCCTGGAGCTGCTCCATACTGTGTCTACAGGGTATTTAAGCTCCAGTCCCATGGGTCTGCTATGTGATTTCATTTCCTCTCTGCCCCCAAGCTCACACAAAAGTGCTTTGTTCAGATTAAATCTGGTCCCTTACCTTTTAATTCAGTTCGATTTGGCTTACTGCACTGGCAGAGAAACTTACCATCAGGATACAAAAATACTACCTATCACATATGTTTGTTCATTCCTACTTATTCATTTCTTTTCTCATTAAAAATCTGTAACTATTACTTGACGTTATCCTTACCTGGCAACAAAAGTTTACTTTTGAGGGCATGGTTTATTTTTTTGCTGGTGTTTCAAACTGTTTTAAAGCACAACAAATGTATTTTCAGTATACAATCTTCTAATTTAAGATATTAACTATATTTGTTTAATTTATTTAGTATTTAATTAATTTAATTTAATATTAAGATATTAACTATATGACAATAGTATGAAGGAAAATGGGAAAAATAGGGGTACTTTAATTGGGGAAGTGGAATGGAAGTCAATATAGAAAGAGAAGGGAAAGGAGAGAAAATAACAGTAAGGAGCTTTAAAAAGGCCATAAAGAATCATATTTTTTTATTTATACAAAATTATACATGTAAGTGTATGAATATACATATATATGTTAAATAAAGTTGTGCTATTGGGGATGATGATGCCATCCCAACCTATAGATTATCTAATAAAAAATTCCAGTACCAGGCATGTTGGGGACCTCAACAAAAATACCTCTAGTCAGGGTAGAGGCATTGGGATTCAGAAATATAGTAAAGAATACAAAGAAATGAAAATAATAAGACAGAAAAACATAGAATAGAATCAGAAGGAAGTACCAGTGAGCACTGAAATCACCCACATTTAATTTCCAATTGCTTAAAATACCCCTGACCTCAAAAGGTAGAAATAAGACAAAAAAAAAAAAAACCTGCATTAACATGATACAAGGAAGTGAACAGACTAATCAATGGTCACAAGCTGCATCCATAGTTAAGCATTCTGTTGCTAGAACAAAACAAGTCAAGCTCACGCACTACACAAAAACATTATTTAGGCAAGCCACTCCCTGGGTGGAATCCAATGCTATCCCCTTAAAGGAAATGGAACCTTCGTTGGATCCTCAGACTTTTGTTTGAGGTAGAAACATATCTACTTCTCTATTCTTGAAATACAAGGTCTGGCTATTAGCCACATCTGTTGACAATAACCTTGAAAGAACAGAACAATCTGATCTAAATCTAAGTGGGACCTTTGTTTGAGGTAGAAACACAATAACCTTGAAGTAATAGAGGTAAGTTCCAACTCTGACTTTTGGTCAAGTGGAAATAGGCTCACATTTTTGGGCCTCCACATACGCATAAGAAATTCTCTTTAGAGATGTTGGTCGGGGTAGTCCAAGAGACTCACAAAACAATACAGGATATTGCCTTTGCCCTTGGTTGCTTCCTTGGTAAGTCTCTATTGTTTAAGACATCATGAACTTTAGACATAAGATTCAGAAGATTCAAGCTGGATCTGACCTGAAAGCCCCCTCCCTCAAGACTGACCTTCACAGTGCCAGATTGTATTATTCAAACTGCCAAGGGAAGGTAGCAACCAGTATTCCTAACCATTTATGAAGTTTATAATGATCAACATATCAAGATATCCCTAAAGGTACAAAATACCACTCATACCTTGGTAACAACTAACAGCTACCTAATTGGATGATGGAGGTGGGTCTTGTATCTATCTGTTGTTTTTATTGGTTAATTAATAAAGAAACTGCTTGGCCTTTGATAGGACAGAAAATTAGGTAGGCGAAGTAAACAGAACAGAATTCTGGGAGAAAGAAGCCGAGTCAGGCAGTCACCATGATTCTCCCACTCCAGACAGACGCAGGTTAAGATCTTTCCTGGTAAACCAGCTCATGGTGCTACACAAAATATTAAAAATGGGTTAGATCAATATGTAAGAACTAGCCAATAAGAGGTTAAAACTAATGGGCCAAACAGTGTTTAAAAAATACAATTTCCGTGTAATTATTTTGGATATAAAGCTAGCCGTGCAGGCGGCCGGGTGCCAGAAACGTACACCGTAGTTCTTACAACAATTGGATGTAAGTTCCACTCAACAGGAAAGAAATCATGCCTGATACTAGAAATCTGGTCAACTACCCAGGGTCTTGGATCTTAGAGGAAAAGCTACTCTCAGCATTTTACTAAATCAGCATAATTCTTTTTTTTCAATTAAATTGAATTTATTTTTAATTTAATAAATTTATACCAATGCGATTTTATTTGTCATATTTGGGCATTCCCCATCTTCGCGATAGCCATCGTATTAGCTCTCCCCCGCATCAGCTGCTGAGGCCACGCTTGGTTCTCCAGTCGCGTGCTCCTCCTCGGCTTGCTTTGCAGGCTCATCCTCCTGAGGTTCAGGCATTGCAAACACCAGTTTCACTCTGATTTTCTTCAGTTTGAGGGCAGCTGCCTCTGCTGTGTTCTTCTGAGCAGGTTTCGGCAGCTGCCTCTTCCGCCTTCCTCTTTCTCTTGTTCTTCTTTGAGGAGTGCTTTCCGTGTTTGCTCCTCTTGTGTGCCTGGAATGGCAAGAGGGGAACACAAGAATTAGTTAATATAGGGAGAAGTCAGGAGAAGCATGTGAAGGATACTTTGTCGGAAGAGGTGAGAACTGATAAGGGATTTATGCCAGGACAGAGAGAGGTAGAGACTTTAGGTAAGAGTACATGAGTAGAGGAGGGAGCTCCAGTAGGGTTCGTCACCTCACCTTTCCGCGCAACACGTAAGGTGGATACTGCTTTAGAGCTGCCTTGGTCTTTACCATAAGGACTGGCCCGTTTGCTGCCATCGGAGCATCACTGGTGGACGATGGGAGGTCCGTGTCGGACACTGATTCCTGGGGCTTCTCGCCAAGACTCTCCATCACCAAGTCGCGAGCGAGCGCGAGTTGTTTCTCCCTCGAGGGGCTGTGAACAACTGGCAGAGTAGGGAAGACCACACCCTCAGACCTGATTCATCATCAAGGTCTCAACCAATAGTAGGTGAGCTTGTGCTCTGACATCACAAGAATGCCTGGTGAAGGAACAAATAGCAGACTGTACCACTCCTGACACTTTGATGATAGGGGGAAAATATTGAGAAGGCAAAGAGAGTTTGGTTTAGATGGAGACTTTGTTTAATAACTCTAAGGCAAATTTTCCATGTCATCCTTCTTTACATATCCACTTTAGTTGAGGTAGAACGCATGACAGATCATTTGCTTCTCCAAATTCTTCAACGATACTATCCTTGTCAATGGTTTATTCCACTATGTCTGCCTCAATCTTTGGCTAGTAGCTTGAATGTCTTCCCTAAAATCATTCCCAAATAACATTCCTGTATTTGAATATCAGTATTTCTATCAATCATTCTCCATTATATGCTATAGAAAACATCTAGGCTCCAACCAGGACACATCCCTCTACCCACAGGATACATGGATCTGCCTACCCCTTCTTGCTTCATCCACAGATTTCCCATGTCTTCCTTAGGGCCAAGCTTGGTGATTGTATACCACCACCCTACACTTGTTTTTCTCCATTTCACAGTACCTAACCTGTGCCTCACAGCTTAGTCTTTCAGCCTATATCTTGCAATAGCCACCCCTAGTCTTCCATAGATTCCAAACCTGACATCCTACTTAGTCCCAGCACTAAGTGCTATAGCCAATATCTAGGCTCACTCCAGGACTGGCCCTATACTCATCCACTCACAGGACCCTTTGGAATATCTGCACCACCACACTCCACACATATAGTTTACAGATCCTACTCCGTGGCTTAGCCTGTTTACTCTACACACACACACACACACACACACACACACACACACACACTTGAATACTTGCATTTCCACATTCCTCTAGACCTAATGAGTATACCAAAACCAATGTCCATGCCTTGTCTGGCTGTGTAGCAACAAATAATGGCCTCCAGGCTTCCACTGTATCCCAAGTCAGGTGACCCAGCCTAGCCTCAATATCTCTTTTACTGTGGTGAACATACAGCCTCCTTTAATACACTCACTCACCTAAGGACCCTTTCTACCACTGACATAAGCCCAGTCCATAACCAGTGTTCTCCTATCTTCTGGTGTCTAGCCTATTGAGAATATCACACACTATCAGACACTTGATTTTCAACATACTGTTATGTATAACGTGGAAACCATAAGAAATGTTCAATCTGAGTCTGGACTCCTTGCCTTATAGTAGTGAATTTTAGGCTTCAATATGTTGCAGCCTATTTAGAACATTTTTCCTATACTATAGAGAACATCTGAGCTACAGCCAGATATTATCCTATTTAAATAAACCAATAGGGTTCTTAGAGTTGCCTATACCTCTTCAAACCATACCTAGACTTCCTATGTCCCACTCCAGGATTTATCCAGGTGAATATATCCATACTCGGTACTTGGTTTTCTATATTCAGTGAAATTTATCCTAGACAGAATAGTCCCTGTCCCATCAAAGAATAGACTCTTGCACTTTGCAGTAATGATTTGTGGCATTCTTCAGGGACACAAATCTCAAATCACAACATAATCCCAAAAGCTACTACTCTTCTATAGCCAACATCTAGGCTTCCTCAGCACTTAACATACCTGTACTGTCTCATGGCTTACTTGCTCATTGTACATAACCCCACTCTTTATGAAGTGTTACCTTGTCCTCCCAAAGTTCAAACCTAGTGAATATTTCCTGTTCCAAATAGTGTTTTTCCACATCCCACCAAACATAGCTCATATAAAGGATGCTGTGGGTGGATGAAGTAAGGTATAGTTGTGGAAGGAATATTGGTGTTGTTACAGCACAAAAGGAGGTGGTGGGGCAAATCTGTGAAAAGGGATTTGAAACCCTACTGAAACTTAGAGGTGCACATTTAAAGGGGCAGACAGCCAGAATAATATTGGATACTGGTTGTGCTACTTAAGAGAGATGAGGCAGGTAGAAAATCTAATATCTCATTGTGTGTGGAATACTCACAGGTTAGACCCTGAGGGAGGACTTTGGAAATATTGGTGCAATAGGAAGCACAGTGTCCTGTATGTGGATCATGGTAGAGTATGTCTTTCTGGGATCAGGCATAGAAGAGGTGATGTGAGATGACCCTCTAAAAGCTGTGAATACATTTTATTATCATTAGTTAAGAAAGAAGTTTTGGCCTATGGCAGGGCAGAATATACCTAGGAAGGAAAACCAAGCAAAGAGACAATGAGAAAGAAGGTGGAGTAATGAGATGCCATCAGTCACAAGAGGAATAAGATGCCAGAGCATTACCAGTAAGCCACAGGGCACATGGTGATACATAGATTATTAGAAATGGGTAAATGCAAATGTAAGAGCTAGTCAATAAGAAGCCTGAACCATCAGCCAAAGAATTAGTATGAAGCCTCCAAGCGATTCAGCCTCCTAATGATTCTTCTATAAGTGATTATGGGGACTAGTAGGTGGGAGAGAAGCTGGACTAGCAAGAACAGGCAAAACAGAGAAAAGTTTCCAGCTACATTAGAGGTGTTGAGACTAGGCTAGAGAATGGGATTTGGGACCCTGTTGATGCCTAGAGGTCCCCACTATAAGGGGCAGACAGCCAGACTAGGCCAAGTACTGTGACCTCAAGCTAGATCCATCTGATGTGAAAAAAATAAGCATCCAGTGAATATAAATGTGAAGGCATACTCAAGAGGTTTGACCCTAAGGGAGGACATAGGAAGGCAAAGCAAGGAGCATGGGTATACACACAGCACAATGGGTCCTACAGGTAGATGTGGAGGTCAGGAACCTAGATGTTGACTGTAGAACAGGAAGGGATATTGGATTAAGCTAGAAGCAGGAGTTAGGGATCGTGTTGAAGCCTAGAGGCGAGTACCGCAAAGCAAGGAATGTAGACTAGTATAGGTACTGCCTGTGGGACTCAGGATAGATCTTGCAGTATGTGGAAAATAGTATCTATAGCTGGGCTGAGAACTCAGCACAGTAAACCCAAGGGGAGGGTAAGAGAAGTCTGGGTAAGGAGTATGGTTCTTTAGGCAGAATAAAGGATGTGTGGATAGATTACGAGAGGGCAGGCTATAGTACAAAATAAGGTGGTGGAAAGAGGCCAGGCCTTGTGATCTCAGACATTCTTTAAAACCTAGAAGACACTACTACAGGTCCCAGAGTCCAGGATAGAATAAGACACTGACTGGTATGTAGGATAGACCAGGCAGTATATAAAAAAACAAGTATTTGGTTGGGTGTTTGAAGTGGGGGTAGCCATCAGAGTAGACCCCGGAGGATGAGGGGAAAAACCAGGTGAGCAGTGAGGTGGTGTAGGCACAAAAAAGTACTGTGGAAAATACAGACATGGACTGACAAGGCAGCAACACAATGGGAATTATTGTGACAAGGCTTGGCTGAAAGATTTGGAAATAGGTAGAAGCATACAGCTCACAACTGCAAGGCACAGGTGGCTAGAGTAGGTCAGGCAGCATGTGAAGAAACAAGAATTCATTAGTGTGTTGGGGGTGAGATATGCTGATGTGAGATTACCCTGAGTATGCCATGACTATGTTTTATTACCACTGGTTATTCAAGAAGATGTTTTAGGCAATCGATTAGTAAAGCGAGGCAGGAAATCTAAACAGGGATATAGAGAGAAAGTAGGCAGAGTCAGGGATTTGATGTGTAGCAAATCATCAGCCGCCAGTGAGAACCTTACTCGTAGGCCACAGTCTCATGATGATACACAGATATACAGAGGGGAATCCCACATCAATATGAGCATAATTCTTACCTACATTTTAAATACCTATCTTTCTATCCACACATAAGTGTAGCTCTCACTCAATGTTCAGACCATTCCATAAACCCACAATGGGCCAAAATGCAGAGAACAATTGATTATGGGATGCTCAACCCAAGTATATGAGAATACAATGCAAATTCTGTTTGTAAGGCTCAGAGAACATCTCAGAAAAGAGGACAGAAAGCCTGAGATGCTGTGAGACTATGTTGCCTAGAAATGACAGGGAAGCTGCATCAATGAAGTCTCATCAACACAGCTGCCTAAATAAGATATGACCAAGGATGACACTAATAGTCATGCTATCACAGAAGGGGGAAATCTCATGAAGCCCCAACCATAGACAAAGAACTATAAGCAGCTAATGACTGTTCAGAGACAGAGAATCAATCATTTCCAGGGACGAGCCCCCTAATTGATTATTCAAATATCAAATGTTCGTCTATGAATTTGAGTACATGGAAGCAATACTGAGCAAACTTAGCAGGTTGTATTTATATGTTTGTGCATATAAATATATGTGTGACAATAACAACAAAAGACCTAGGAATCATGGCACAAATCTTTAAATCTAACACTTGGGAGGCAAAAACTGGTAGATCTCTATAAGTCCAAGGCCAGCCTGGTCTTCATGGTGAGTTCTGGAACTATTAGAGTTACATAGTGACAACCTATCTCAAATGAATAAATTAAAAATACAAATATAATGATAATAATGATGATGATAATAATAAAATAGCAAGTAAAGAAAAGGAGATCAGGAATTTTAGATGGAGGATGGGAGAAAAGTAATGGAGGGAAATTATGTGATTTTATTTTATTATATTTTAATTTTTAAAAATATGTTACATATTTTAATCATAGAATTCCTCTTTAGCTGTTTTGGGGAACTCAGGCTTTCATGCATGTTAAGTGCTATGTAGCTGACCTACAAGTCCAGCTCCTGTTTCTTTGTTCTAGTTTTAACATATTCTGCTGCTATTTACTGTATGTTCTTTCAGTGCCCATTTTTTCTAGATATTTATAACAGTTGTTTTCTGACCCTATTGCAATGTCTGTGTGATCATTGGTTTTTTCCTTCTGATCCTATTTGACATTTTTCTATTATTCTCACATCATAACACTTAAGTGGATATTTAACATCATGAATAATGTTTCTTAAGCTCTTGATCTGACTGTTTTCTTACAATGAATATTAGATTATATTTTGACAAACATTTCATTGCTGGTGAACCAGCTTAAACCTGTTTAAATTTGATTTCAGGCTTGTTTGTGATCTACAGTAGACCTTCCTCTAAGACTACAATAACCCTATTTCAAGACATGGTCTTTCTAGAGTATGAGCTAAATTATTAGGGTATTGACCAATTCCTCATGTGGGTTGGCTAGGATTCCTATTGATTTTTATCTCCACATCTCCATCATATATTTTCTGCTAAAACTCACTGAATCTTGCCGTGTTTGTATTTAACTTAGCTATAGCAAAGATTAAAGATGCCACATGTGCAGATTTCTTAAAACTTCAATTTAATAGATTCTAGCCACTTTTCCAACTCAAACATATGATCCAGTTCCTTAGCACAAAAGGATTGCTGGTCTCTGGGTTGTTTCTTTGCACAATCATTTGAAAATTCCACCCAAACCAAAAGAAGATACAGAACTTAGCTCATGTGTGTCTATACCTCAAAGATTTAAAACCTGTACTGTCTATTGTATTTTTCTCTCTATTGTCTTAAAGATTGTCTATTGTCTTAAAATTATCTATTGTTTCATTTTTAACATTGTATCTAGTTTAATAGTTAGTTACAGTATAAATGCAATTCTCATGGCCATAATTCTGCTACTTATCAGACCAAAATAATTTTTATAACATTTCCCTTTTCGTTAAAAACAGATTTTCTCATACAATATATCCTGATTACAGTTTCCCCTCCCTTTATTCCTCACTTTTCCTTGCCATCTCCTCTTCCATCTAGATCCACCCTGTTTCTGTCTATAATTAGAAAAGAACAGGCTTCTAGGAGATAACAATCAACCATGACAAAAATAACATATAGTAAGGAAAAACAAAAGCCATCACATCTAAGTTGGGCAAGTCAAACCTTCAGAAGAAAAAATATGGTTTAAAAATGCCAAAACTTTGCTTCAAGATGAAACTAAAATGTGGCTAATCAGCACTGATGCCTTTCAATGTAGTTGCTATGCTGCACTTTATGTTTTGGGTCATAAATACCTTTGAGAATCCAATACAAGTTTACAGATCTTTCTTTGTGACAATGTGTATGGTCTAATTTTATAGGCAATCTCAAGTATTTCACCAGTCCCCTGAAGCTCAGCCGTGAGTCATTACCAAGAAAACTGAGAATTAAGAAACTGTTCAAAATCCTTTCTACAGTATAAATACGTGGTTTCTTTCTGTTTGCTTCCAAAAAATAAAACGAGGTAATAATGAACAGCAGAGAACACTTTGATAGATTTTATAGAAGGCAAATGAGTGTGAGTACATCAGAGGACTTTAAGGCACACTTCAACAGGTTTATGATTTGCTTTATGAACTTAGGAAAAGGTTTAAAATCTTCAAATATGTTCTTAAATAAACCACTGAAGTTTTACTTTGTATATTAACCACTACTTAAGGGTAGGCCTCACACTCAGCAGTAGATGGCCAACACAAAACAAACTCAATGGTTTGTTTTGCTTGTAAATATTTTTGTCTCATATTGCTTTTATTGGGCATTTTTGTATTCTGATATTTTGTTTCTATATTATGATTTCTGATTTTGTGTTTTATGGGTATGGTGTGTGGGTGGGTGTGTTGGTGTTTGTGTATGGGTGTTTCTTTATTTTCATTTAATTCTGGTTTGCTTGTTTCTAAAGAGAAAGAAAGAGCTTGGCATTAGTAAGGTAAGAAGGTGGGAGGATATGGGAAGGGAAATGTAATCAGAATATACTGTATGAATTTTTCAATATAAAAAAAGAAAAGTTTTACTATTTAAGGCCACAGAAGAATTTAGGAGAAAGTTCTAGAATTGAAGCTCACCTATTCATTTTATCACTGTTTCCCATCCTCATCTCAGCTGATACAAAATAACTTTATTCTTTAACAATGCAAATCCAAAGATAACTATTTCTTTCTTCTTCTCAAACTTTGGCCATACTGGGGTTCCAACCAGCTTTCGTGTGAAGTCCTCTTAAGAAATGGGTCACTTCTGAATCCTGTGCAACATCAAAGCAGAGGCTGTTGCCACAGATATTTAGCAACCCAAACAAGTATGTTCTAGACAGAACTAGATACATTTTTAGTAAATTACCAGATAACCAATATTTCCGATTTTGTTGGCCAACATAGCACTAAAACAGCAAGAGATAATGTATTTTTTAACTGGGCATGATGGCAACATAACAAAACTTTATTTACAAACATTGATATTAATCACATTTGGCCTACAGGCTACACTAACCCCTCTTCCAGAACTACAAAGTCTAATTTCATTATATATTATTAACTAAGAGTTCTATTTATATAAAACCTTGAATATATAAAATCATAATTTTACAAATTTTAGGAAACACACATGAAGTTGAAGTTGGAATATTTAAGACTTTTACTTCAATTAGAAAGTTAATATAGGAGATAGTCTCAATTGGTAAGGCCCCATTGCTGAAGACCATACTTGCATATCTCACTGAATACAGAGAAGTTTAACCTTTACCCATACTGACTGGTATTCATGGTACTGGAAGGTATTCTACACCCTTCCAAAGGAAGAAGGTAACCAACAACTCAACTACAAACTTCTCAGTCTATAATGATTACCTGGGTGCAAGATACTGGTGCAATAGCGACACAGAAATTATGGAAGTATCCAAGCCAACTATTATCTGGTCAGATTTAAGGCCCATTCCAAAAAGTAGAATGATGTGGGAGTCGCCTGTGTGTGTTGTCATTACCATTAATGAATAAAGAAACTGCCTTGGCCTGTTGAGAGGGCAGACCTTAAAAAGGCAGGGAAAACAGAACTGAATTCATGGGGAAAGAAGAGTAGAGACAGAGAGACACCATGGAGCTACCAGAATCAGACATGCCAAATCTTTGCTGGCAAGCCACTGCCACATGGTGATACACAGATTACTAGAAATGGGTTAAATTAAGATGGAAGAATTAGCCAATAAGATGTTAGAGCTAATGGGCCAAGCATTGATTTAATGAATACAGTATCTGTGTGGCTAAGCTAGCAGGGTGGCCAGAAACTGGGCAACAGGATGAACAAGCAGGTCTATCCCAACAATTGGCGCCAATGTGGCTATCTAAATTCACATAAACCTGAGAACACTTGAAAACAAATTTTAGACAAAAGGAAAAAAACAGAGTTTAACACAGCTTTTTAATGTTTGCTGGTGGCATGCTGCAGCTTTTTAAAGAGAGCTCTTATTGATTCAACGGTAGCAGCCATGGTTCCAAAACCATGGCAGCTTCCTGGCCATGGGCCATGCCACGAGCACAAACTCAGGCTACGAGGCATTTCAATGGCATTTTTGGGCCTGGGTGTTTGTGTGCACACTTGGGGTTGGGAGGAAAGCAGCTGAGACCATGACCACGGCTCAGTGGCTCCCCCCCACACACACCTGGGCAGGTGGTGGGATCAGGACTGCTAGGAGTACAGAGGCAGGAGAGCATGGTGGATTTCTGCCACCATACACAGAGATATTTCCAGGCAGCATAGTGCACTGCATGGCGAATTTAGCTTTTACTCAAAAAAAAAAAAAAGGTTTATATGCTGTATAGTGCTATCCAGAGTTTAGGTGGCAAGGATGGCTCCCATCTGGCATTCCTGGAACTGAGGTGATGTACCTCCACCATATTTAAAGCTTCAGAAAGGCCAAGTCAGCACCCAGAGCCACTGAGACTAAGCTGCTTAGAATTTTAAGAAAAGCTTCTGATCAAAAAATAATTACAGATTCAGACATAAAAGAACTCTAAATGGGTCACAATGTTGAATAAATGTACATAGGTTTAGGAGAGAGAAGAAAAAGAGTATAGAGAGCTGGAAAATAAGTAAGTCATTAAAAAAAGTCTTTAAAGAGACAGAATAACAGTAATAGATTAAAAGTGGTAAAAAAAATAAGCCATGTAAAGATGGAAAATACAAAGAGAGTTTGGACTATGTATATTATTGTGTTTTCTTTTAATTTTTTGATGATGAAGGAGCTAAGTACAGAGAGACATTTTATTGTATGGGCTGCTAAGCGAAAGCAGCATGTATTCGATAAAGGTATCTTGATTCCAAAATTTGTGTCTAAGAATATGTTGCTTTGGAAAAGAGATTCATCTTTTGTTTTCACAGAAGATGAGAACCTGTGAATTGCTTCTAGACCAATATGGTTTGATAGACCATGTCCCCCTGAAAGGTTCCCATGAACACCCTCAAAAAATTACTTCACACAAATGCTGACTGAGATGAACCTAGCACACAGGATACACCATGAAAGACCTGATCAACAGGTCCCTGAAACAGCAGGAAGCAATATGGACAAATCTATGCCCATATTCTCAAGTATTGTCTATAAATGTTTGTTTACATTTTAAGAGGGATATGATATAGATATGAATAATTTGCATTGGTACAGATCTTGGTTTATGGGTGCAAATTTAATGTCAGTCTTGTTATATGTATATTTCTGATCTTGATTAAGGTATTGCATTTGTGTAGTTCATTTAAAAATGCAATGTATAATTAGGAAATATAAGTTAATAAATAATCATCTATAATAGTCAAACTTAGTGTCATGTTAGTTAGATTTTCTAGATGTATAGAGATATATTTCAATTAGTTAGGTATTCTTCAAATCTTTTAGAGACCTTCAGAATATGGCATTTAAATATTTTAAAAATTTATGACTTTTCATGATAGTGAGACATGTCTGCTCCTGGCAGCACCAGTTACTTCAAGAGGAAGATGGACATCGAAGAGGCTCCTTAGGGAGTTTGCTAGCCATTTGAGCAAGAAACTGCTCTTGCCTAGACTGTTAGACTGGACATGCAGAACCCGCAGAGAAATGACTGCTGATCTTGTCTAAAGGTGAGATGATCCTTAGGGGTTCCTGCTTCATGAAAGAGTCTGCTAGACATTCTGCAGGATACAGAAGAAAGTGACTGGCAAACTGCCAATATAGGCAGACCTATCTTTGAAATTTTCTGCTTCCTGGAATAGTCTGCTGGATACTATACACCTGTAGGCTGAAAATAGATGCCCCACTGGTACAGAAAAACTTTGGGTGACTGTCTAGACAGTGAGATGTCTCTGTCAATTCTAGAGTTTTGGAAGTTGCTTACAATCCACTTTTCACTTAGTTAATATTATATATCCTTCTGGAGTCTTTAATGAAGCTGAAGAATAAATAATAATAATAATATAGTTTTCCTTAGTTATGATAAAAGATAAAATAGATATAAATATTATAACTGTAATTTTTATTTTATTCCTGTTTTGTTATATGTAATTTTACTATGTTAAAGTTAAATCCTTCCTTTTTATTTAAACAGAAAAGGGGAGGTGATGTGGGAGTCCCCTCTGTGTGCTGTCATTACCATATATGAATAAAGAAACAGCCTTGGCCTGTTGAGAGGGCAGAACTTAATAGGCAGGGAAGACAGAACTGAACGCTGGAAGAAAGAAGGGCAGAGTCAGAGAGACACCATGGAGCCACTAGAGTCAGACATGCTAAATCTTTGCCGGTAAGCCACTGCTACATGGCGATACACAGATTACTAGAAATGGGTTAAATTAAGATGTAAGAGTTAGCCAGTAAGATGCTAGAGCTAATGGGTCAAGCAATGATTTAATGAATACAGTTTCTGTGTGGTTGTTTCCTGGCTAAACTAGCAGGGTAGCCAGGAACTGGGCAGCAGGATGAACAAGCAGGCCTTCCCCCAACAGTAGAACCTGTGCCCGGCATTTCTTGGATGGCCAAAAATCTGAGACTAGATAGGTAATAGGTCTAGGGGAAAACAAAACACCACTGTTACACTAAAGGAACATGGCAATAAAATGACTTTTTTTTTTGTTTTGTTTTACTCATTCTTCTTTACTCATAGATCATAGTGTCTTGCAGCCATAGCCAGAGAAGCTTCCTCCTGCAGGAGACAAGAACTAATAAATACCGATATCTGGATAATATGCAGAGAGTGAGAGACCTTAGAAAACTCAGTTCTAAATGGGATGTCTCCATCAAACCCTTCACATCAGGGCTCAGGGAACTCTGTGGAAGAAGAAGCAAAAAAAAAAAATTGTAAGAGCCAGTGGGGATGGAAGACACCAAGGAATAGTGCCATCTAGACACGATACAATTGATACACATATGAACACACTGAGACTGTGACAGCATGAGCAGGTCCAAGGCAGAAAGGGTCTCAGGGATGAGAGAGGAGGTGGACATGAGTCCCATCTTTACCTTAGAAGCTATCTGTGTCAAACAATTACAAAAGAAAAATTAGTTTTCTTTCATGGGAAAACTATATATCATAGTTTGAATGGCAATGTCCACCATAGGCTCATAGGGAATGACACTATTTGAAAGGATGTGGCCTTGATAGAGTAGGTGTAGTCTTGTCAAAGGACGTATGTCACTTGGGGTGAGTTTTAAGGTTTAAAATGTTTGAGTCACATGTAGAGAGGGTGTTGACTTAAGAAGAAAACTCCTCCACTGCTGGTGGAAATGTACAGCCACTTTGAAAATCAATATGGAAGTTTATCAGAAAATTAGGAATCAATCTATCTCAAGATCCAACTATACCAATACTGGGCATATATCCAAAGGATGCTCAATCATACCGCAAAGACACTTGCTCAGTTATGTTCATAGCAGCATTATTCATAATAGCCAGAACCTGGAAACAACCTAGATGTCCCTCAACCAAAAAATGGATGAGGAAAATGTGGTACATTTGCACAATGGAGGGTTACTAAGGTTGAAAAAACAATGACATCATAAAATTTGCAGGCAAATGGATAGAACTACAAAAAATTATCCCGAGTGGGATAACCCAGATCCAGAAAGACAAACATGGTATGTACTCACTCATAAGTGAATATTAGGAGTAAAATATAGGAACCTACAATCCATGGCCCCAGAGAGGCTAGATAACAAGGAAGGCCCAAAGAAGAATGAAGGGATTACTATGGGAAGGGGAAATAGAAGAGATCTGGATAATCTGGGAGCATAGGTGGGGAGGGTGGAGAGATGGTAACTTGAGAGAGCTGATTGGAGGGGATGGGTACAAGAGGTGGGTTGTGGGCAGGATGGAGGCAGGGAGTAATGAAGGACATGTCTTAATGGGGGGCCTTTTGGGGTTAGGGAGAAACTGGTGCCACAGAAACCCCCAAGAATACACAAGGATGATCCAAGCCAAGATGCCTAACAATAGAGGAGAGGGTGCCAGAACATATCAGAGAGCCTTTATTCAATAACTCATGGAAACAGATGCAGAGATCTATAGTCAACCATTGAGCTGAGCACTAGGAGTCCTGATGAAGAAAGGGAGGAGGGATTGCTTGAGCCATGGGGGTTAATGTCATGACAGGGGAAACCATAGAGGCAGCTGACCTGAGCTGCTGGTAACTCATGAACTCTGGGACAACAGCTAGGGAGCTTGCATGGGACTGACATAGGCCTTCTGCATGTGTTTGACAGTTGTATATCTTGTTCTCTTTGTAAGGCTCTAAGCAGTAAGATCAGGACTTGTCCCTGGCACTTTGCTGGCTTTTGGGAACCTGTTCCCCACGCTGGATACCTTGCCCAGCCTTGATGCAAGGGAAGAAAGAGCTTGGTCATGACTCAACTTGATGTTCCATACTCTCTTCAAGCCTATGGGAGGCCTGCCCCTTTCTGATTAGAGACAGAAGTAAATGGGGAGTGGGAGTAGATGGGAGGCAGTGGGGAGAACGGGAGGAGAGGAGGGAGGAGAAACTGTAGTTGGTATTAAAATAAATGAAAAGGAGTATAAAAAGTAAATAAATAAAAACATGTGATTGAAAATAAGTAAAAATAAAATACAAAAAAATTTTCTAGGCCCAGTGTCTGTTTCTCTTCTTGCTGCTTGAAGATCTAGATGCAGAATTCTCAGCTCCTTCTCAGTCACCATATCTGCCTGCCTGCCTGCCAGCATGTCCCATTATCATGATAATGGACTGAACCTCTGAACTAACTGTAAGCAAGACCCAATTAAATGCTTTCTTTTGTAAGAGTTTTTCTGGCCATGGTGTCTCTTCACAGCATTAGAATAGGGACAAAACAGTACACAAACCACACTTAGGAACAAGCCCCATGCTCAGCAGTAAACAGTCAATTCAAAATAAATTCAATGATATTTTAGGGAATTTTTTTTTGTCTGATGACACTTTGGTCATTTTTTTACCTTATTGGTCTTTGTTAGGATTTCTGATTTTGCATTTTTATGGGTTTTGTGTATGGATATATTTTTGTGTATGTGTATATCTGTATTTCTATGGATTTTCTTTTTTGTGTATCTTTGTTTTCTTTTTCTTCTTGTTGGTTTGTTTCAATTGCTGATTCATTTTCTAAAGACGAAAAGAAAGGAGGCCTGGAGTTTGATGGGTGAGTGGGGTGTGGAAGATCTGAGAGGATATGAGGGAGGGAAAAGTATGATCCGAATATATTGTATGAAAAAAGTTCATATTTCATTTAAAAAAAGATAGTCTCTATTTTATTGATGAAGAAAAGATTTTTTTACTGTCTTTTTCGTAAATATTAGCAGATGGAGGGAAGATTTCAGGAACATATTGATGGTTTATCTATTGAAATTAGATGTATCCTCACAACAATCTTCAAATTAATTAAATAGGAACACCAATATTAAGCACCAGAACCAAGTAAGGATACTAACAAGATACCCTTCAATTTCCCAATAATTAAAAAAGAAATAGAGTACTTAATTTGGGGGCTAGTGATGTAGCTCAGTGGTAGATCACCTTCCTACAACGTACAACATCCTAGGGTCAATGCCCACTACCACAAAAATCATTATTACTATTCATATGCCTTGTAATAATTTATGTGGGAACTTTAGTTGCTCTTTTAAAGTAACCAAGTGGCATAAGTAGGCCTAATTTGGGAGGTATTTTGTACTCTAGGAAACAATTGGTGAATGGAAAAAAATTGCATAAATTATAATAGTAGTACCTGAAGTTGAAAGGCAGTCTAGATGTTATCTAACAGGGTTCATTCATTTCTGATATACTATACTGAATCGCAAGGGATTCAAGTGTATGATAAATATCACCAATTTTAAATAAAGTTAAGCAGGGACTCACAATTATATTGATGAGATTCATGTCCTAATATCAGGGACAAGGGCTTCAATCCCATCATTCTTAATTTATACTTTACTCCAATTACTTCCTTTCTGAGACTGAATTATCTATAAACTACCCAAATGAATAAATATGATTAAATGAAAAGTATATAAATTTCCAGGCACTTAATAGTTGTTAAATAACTATAGACATAGTATTTGTGATTGTTCAAATGACAAATGTCTCCCATGGGCTCAAATAATTAAATACCTGGTCTCCTGTCAGCAGCACTGTTTGGGGCAGTTATGGAATCTTTCAAAAGTACAGCCTTGCTAAAGGAAGAGTGAGAGAGGGCAGACTTTGGGGGTGTGTAACCTCATCCCATATCCTATTGCTTCTCTCTACTTCCAATGTTTGGATGAAAATATTATCAACCAACTTCCTGCTTCCATAAACATGCTTCCCCTAGCAGCCTCCATACCTTCCTTCCCTGTCATGATGGAATCTATCCCTCTGGACGCACAAGCCGTAATAAACTCTTTCTTCCTTGAGTTTCTTTATGCCAGGCTATTTTACCACAGCAATAGAGAATTTACTAACATACTATAATTTATTGACCATTTAATATAGAGTAAGCACTGTGTTATGGAATAGGATACAAAGATAAATCTTCAGACTACAAATGATCATAGGCAGAAAACAGATATATGAATAAATCATTCGTAATATATTCTACTTAAATTTCTATAATTGAGATATGATCAAAATGATCTGAGAGTGAGTCATTTAGAATTGTGCCAGCTAATCCCATATCTACTAGCTATACATGAAAATTACTAACCATTTCAATATGCATAATACAAATTGAAATGTATTTTAAAATGTTAAATACACACAAAGGAATGCAAACATCTCATAAATAATAATTTACATTGAATGCATGTTGAAGTTAAATGCTTTGATGAATAATGCAAAAAATCTGTCTTTTAAGTATTATAAATCTGATAACGAAGTCCAACTAACAATTGCTACAATGCAATCTAGGAAGGGCAATATTAGAGGTATACATACAAAGAAAGCTAACAATGTATTTCTCACGTGATATCAGCTAGAACTGAAAGCTGAGTGGTTCCTTAGTGAAGTAATAAGAGCATTCAAAATGCACACATGAGAAAGGCAGGAGCAAATCATAGTATTTTACTAGCAAGAACAAGCAGTTATTTCTTTTGCCAATTCGCAGGATGCCTTAAAGCCCAGTGGGAAGAATTTAGCACCATTTACAAGTCTCTTTCATAGTTTGTTTAAACAATTTTTTCTGTATCTAGTAATTTTATACTAGCTAATATATTGAGTGTTTCTGGAGTGTCAGACACTATGCTTTTCATAGATTATTAATCCTCAAAGTAACCAAAGAAGGTGAAAAAACATATTACTCTATTTTACAAACGAGGAATCTAAACCCCACAAAGACGAAGTTACTTGACCTAGATACAATTAGAAACATCCAGGGCCCACCTTGGATGACAGATCTGCCTACTGAATGCTTGAGGATGCTGCCCTGTTGTGGTCCAGTGCTACAAAATATCAGAAGTACCCAGAGCCAAAGGGAAGAGCTGAATAGCTCCAACTGTGACCACCTGGGATGGTATGGCTATTTCTCCTTCCGGAGAGGAACTCTATTGAAAGCACATTTTGACAGAGCAGCAACCTTAGCCAGGAACAGTCTGTGTAGCTGTTTGGTTTCCAGTTATAGTCCCGGAGGACAGAACTCAAGAGAACAGCTGACAGAGCAGTTTCCGGCTGCCACCATCGGGTGAAGGAGATGTCTCTCGATGCTGCTGTGACTAGAGATTCAGGAAAACACTGTATTCAGAGATGATTATTATTGTTGAAGCTGTTGCTAATCAAAGGTTAGGCTGAGAAGAGACTAGGAAATCAAAGGTCCCATGCCTCGCTGTCATCTTAAGAGGAAACATCCTAACATCAAGGTAAAGAACTAACTCCATTGATCTTTCAGTAACCTATTTTCTAAGACTCAGAATAAAATAGTCCAGCCAGGCATGGTGTCGCATGTCTAAAATGCCAGCACTGAGGAGGTGGAAGCAGGAAGATCAGGAGTGCAAGATCATCCATCCCACCTGTATAGTGAATTCAAGAGCTGCCTGAGTCACATAGAAATCCTGTCTCAAAAAAATGAACAAAATAAAACAAAACAATAAAACTTTCTACCTGTCCATTTATTAAGATTCTTCGAGGCTTCAGGGTGGAGAAGTTGAGCTATAACTCAATTAGGGAATTTGCAGTAATGGTTATGCCTTTGAGGAACAATATAGAGATTACATATATCTGGCATATATGAAAATAAACTATTGATCTAAATAAATGAAAAATCATTCTCTAAGTTTCTGCTCTTAAATATAAACTGCTTCTGACATTTCACATTTCCATAGTACGATATATAGTGATCACAAAGATTTTGAGGTATGTTGAACAGTAGATTAACTACACACTAGACTACAATCAGACTTGAGCCATGTAGAGGAAAAGCTTAGATCTTGGACTTCAGAAGAAAAGGCCTGGTCCAAAACCCAGTTGTTTCTACCCACTAACCATGCAACCATTGATAATAACAACTTATTTCTCTAAGAACAAGGGTTTTTGTCTTATTGAGTCTCCAATACACAGAATATAGAATATAGTTGGTACCCAATAAAATTAACAGAATTGAATTGAATTGAATTGAAAAGCTTCATTTAGAATATTCTTACCATATTAAGTATACTGTGTGCTGTAATTGACTTGTAATTGGTGAATTCACGGTTCATGTCAAAGAACTCTATAAGAATAAGCAAAAGGTTCTTACAATACAATAAAACAACTCAACTGGAATACGTGCAAAATATTTCAACAGACATTTCACCAAAGATATACAAATGCCTATTAAGTTCCACAAGATGCTCAACATCATTAATCATTGGGGAAGACAAATTGAAACCACAATGGCATACAACTTCATACACAATAGAATGTAAGTGTGAAGATACAAAACTCTCATAGATTGTGATATGAATGCAAACTGATAAAAAATTCTACTTTAGGGGCTGGAGAGATGGCTCAGAGGTTAAGAGCACTGGCTGTTCTTCCAGAGGTCCTGAGTTCAATTCCCAGCAACCACAAGGTGGCTCACAACCATCTGTAATTCTATCTGGTCCCCTATTCTGGCATGCTCTATAATAATAATAAATAATATTATAATAAATAAACAAAATTTAAAAAAAGACTTCTATTTTAGAAAACAGTTTAACAATAACTTAAAATGTTAAATGTAAGTTTTTCATGTGACACAGAAATTCTGGTCCAAAGTTTTTACCCAAGAGAAATGAAAAGTTATCTACATGATTGCTTTTGGAGAAAAGGGTAACATCCCATTTGTGTCAGAATCAACTGGTATTTGGATAAGTTCAGTAAATTTTTGAAGTCTTTAGAGTCTGTCAGGAGCACAGTTATACTTTATTTTTAGAATTTTTATTATTGTAAGTGAGTGTATGAGAGATAATTAGCCTACATGCCTATCAATGGATAAATGAATGAGAAAATATGACATTTATATATTAGACTTTATTCTACCAAAAAAAGAAACTAAATTGTATCATTTGCAAGAAAGTGGGCAGAAGTGGAAAAAGAAAGTATTGCAGGTGTAAACAGAAGTTTCTGTCCTGTCCAGTCAGTCCTAAAGAAACACACAGAGGAAAAAAAATAAAAAATAAAAACAAAAAAAATTAAAAAATAAAAAAAAACACACAGAGGCTTATATTAATTATAAACTGTTTGGCCTGATAAGTCAGTCTTAGAATTAACTAGCTCTTACAACTTATATTAACCCATAATTCTTATCTGTGTTAGCCATGTGGCTTGGTACCCTTTCAGAATGCAACGTTTTCGTCTTGCTTCCTCTGCGTCTAGGTGATGACTGCAGAATGAGCATGTCCTCTTCCCAGAATTCTCTTAGTCTGGTTGCCCCACCTACACTTCCTGACTGGCTACTGGCCAATCAGTGTTTTATTAAACTAATACAAGTGACAAATCTTTACAGGTACAAGAGCATTATCCCACAGCATGATCATGCAATGTCATAATGAAACCCAATGAATATACAGCAATTTTTAAAAGCATAAGAGCATACTCCCAAGAAGTGACTACATGCCCACAACAATAACACAGGAGGTATCTCTAACTAATATTTACTTAAAAATGAAAAATTAGCTTTCTTCAAGGGAATCTCAGTGGAGAAACAAACTACTCTTAAGAGTAGGCCTATGCCAAGTAGTAGATGGATAACAGAAAACTCACTCATCCTTGGAGGTTCTTTGTTTCATAATGTTGAGACAGTGCTTCTTTTTTAAAAATATTTTTTATTAATTTTTATTGATCTCTACATTTTTCTCTGCTCTTCTTGCTGCCTCTCCCTACCCACTTTCAACCCTCCTCCTAGGTCCCCATGCTCCCAATTTACTCAGGAGATCTTCTCTTTTTCTGCTTTCTACTCCCATGTAGATTAGATCTATGTAAGTCTCTCTTAGTGTCCTCGTTGTTGTCTAAATTCTCTGGGATTGTGGTTTGTAGGCTGGCTTTCTTTGCTTTGTGTTTAAAAACCACCTGAGTGAGTACATGTGATAACTGTCTTTCTGGGTCTGGGTTACCTCACTCAAAATGATGTTTTCTAGCTCCATCCATTTTCCTGCAAAATTAAAGATGTCATTTTTTCTGCTGTGTATTTCTCCATTGTATAAATGTACCACATTTTCCTTATCCATTCTTCGGTTGAGGACATTTAGATTGTTTCCAAGTTCTGGCAGTGACAAACAATGCTGCTATGAACATAGCTGAGCACATGTCCTTGTGGCATGATTGAGCATCCTTTGGATATACACCCAAAAATTAGATTACTGAGCCTTGAGGAAGGTTGTTTCCTAATTTTCTGAGAAATCGCCACACTGACATCCAAAATGGTTGTACCAGCTTGCATTCCCACCAGCAATGCAGAAGTGTTCCCTTTACCCCACAACCTCTCCAGCATAAGTTGTCATCAGTGTTTTTGATCTTGGTCTTTCTTACAGGTATAAGATGGTATCTCAAAGTTGCTTTGATTTGCATTTCTCTGATGACTAAGGATGTTGAACATTTCCTTATAAAGGTATTTATAAAATATCTTTCAGCCATTTTAGATTCCTCTGTTGAGAGTTCTCTGTTTAGATCTGTATTCCATTTTTTATTGGATTATTTGTTCCTTTGATGACCAATTTCTTGAGTTCTTTGTATATTTTGGAGATCAGACCCCTGTCTGATGTGGGGTTAGTGAAGATCTTTTCCCAGTCTGTAGGCTGTTGTTTTGTCTTGTTGACCATGTTCTTTGTTTTACAGAAGCTTCTCAGTTTCAGGAGGTCTCATTTATTATCTGTTTCTCTCAATGTCTGTGCTGCTGAGGTTATATTTAGGAAGTGGTCTCCTGAGCCAATGTGTTCAAGTGTACTTCCCACTTTCTCTTCTATAAGGTTCAGTGTGGCTGTCACAGGTCCTTGGAGTACATATTATGGCTTCCAGTTTTTTTTAAAAAAAAGGGATTTCTGTGTGTACAAAGATATGTGTCTCTGTGTCTGCATGCATTTCTTGCATTTATTCTTTGGCTCTTTTTCTTTTATTTCTTTGTTTTGTGCTATTCAAATTTGGTTTTGTTTTATTGTATTGTATTACATTTTATTTTGTGTTATAATTGTTTCTTAGATGCCGTTTGTTTTCTAATGAAAGAAAATATGTGGCTCCAGATGAAATGGGAAGTGAGGAGGATCTGGCAAGACTAGGGGGAGAGGAAGCAGTAACTAGAACATATTGTATGGGGAAAATTACTTTCAAAAATTACAAAGAATGTCCCCAATGACCAATTGCTCCAACTAGGAACCTACTAATAGTTTATTCAGCTGTGAACTCATAAAAAGATTAATCCATTGATTAAATTAGCTTCCTCATGACCCAATAACTTCTTAGCAGTGCTATGAGATGGGAGCAACCCTTGATTCAACAATGGGCCTGTTAGAGGGGCATTAATTGTGGTAAGAAGACCCATCCATTGCAGATGGCACCATTCTTAAGGCAGGGGATTCTGGACTATAGAGGTGAAGAGAAATCGAGCAGAACATTGCTGGAATTTGTCTTCTTAGGCAAAATATAAACAGTTCAACAGCAATAATTACAGACCTAGATCTCTCCCAAGTGGCTTTTACAGAAAGTGAACCAATGAAATATCAGATGTCAGTTCAGGTCTGATAGCATGCCAGAGATCCTGCTCTTCTCAAAAGGATAGGGTAAAGGGACTGTGTTAGAAATAGACTACAATATAACAGCTCTGCTCCTAAAGACTGGGAATTTACTGGGTCTAAACTGTGGGATTAGGTCCTGTCTGTATGTAGTAAGCATTCAATGCCTGACGGTGGGCCACCCGGGCCCTAATAAAAGACTTATTATCATCATAGCCGCCAGCAGCCAGATCTATCCTGGCAAAAGGAGAAATAGGAGACTAGAAGCAGGAGGAAAATTAACTAGCTCTCTATAGCTGCCATAACAAAATGCACAGACTGGGTGGCTTAAATGATGGCAATTTATTTTCTTACAGTTCTGTAGGTTAGATGGTCTAGGTAAAAGCACCAGTAGACAGTTTGCTCTGAGGCCTCATTACTTGATGGTGGGTGGCAGTTATCCTGTTTCCTCTTCACCCAGAGTCATCCAGCCCTCTATGTACATGTGCTCTGCATCTCTCTGGGGGTTCCATGCCCCTCTTCTTTAAAAACATCTATCATGGAGGAAGAGGAAGGAAGTGAAACTGTGATGCAAAATAAATAAATAAAATTTAAAGATTAAATTTAAAAATCAGTCACATCAGACAGGACACATCCTAGTGGCTTGCTTTAAATCAATTATTTCTTTAAAGGGCCATGCACAGTACAATCACATTCAGAGGTACTTAAGGCTGAGGCTGATGTGGATTATGCGCACAATGGAAATTTTTAGCTATAAGGAAAAATTAAATTATGTCATTTTTAGGAAAACTGAAGTAGCTGAGAATTACCAAATTAAGCAGTTAAGTTGGTCTCAAAATGACTAATATTAAGTTTCCTCTCATTTGTGAATCCTAGATATTATGTAGATACAAAAAGTGATATATATAGAGATGACATGAAAGTACAAGTGAAATTGTGTAAGAAATCAAAGGAGACTAATAGATGGCGGTATAGGGTAAGTATGGTCAAAGCACACTATATACTTACACAAAAAATGTCCTTATGAAACCCAGTACTATGTACAATGAATACTGGATATATGCTAATCAAAAATTTAGAGTGAAAAGATAGCTAAGCAGATAAAGGCAATTATTGCACAAGCCTAGCAACCCGAGTTCAATCCCTGAAACACACATAAAGGCAGAAAGTGATAATCAACTTCACTAAGTTTTCCTCTGGTATCTACACATGTACCGTGACTCATGTGCACCACACACATGTGCACATGTATGTGCCCTCCTCCCCCCCCACACACACCATGCAAGTACAGAATATAAAATAAAATAAATCTGAAATGTTTTTAATAACTGGAGAATGAAAGTGTGTGGTGTTACTTCTTAACTTTCTGTCACAGAACCGATAAGCAAGTTGCTTTATCTCCCTTTCGTAGTCATGGTTCTTGATGCTGTTTAGTCTTTGCTTGAGCTTCAAACTGAGGATGTGCAATATATATGAGCCATTAGGGCCATATTTAAAGAACTTCTATAAACTTAGGGGTGGGACTGGTGCAGTCATAACCAAATAATTACCTAGGACACTCTAACAAACCATATAACTGGCCTGCTGCCCTCATTTTTGTCAAGGTGATCTGTTACATGAATGTGGTAGTCACATATCCATTTTGATTGGCAGGGACTTTTGATTGGTTTTTCCTCCTTTAAAGGAAATAGCAGTTTGAGTCTATGCTCCCCACCATAGCAGGCAGGTAGACAGTAGAAGAGATTCCCAAGTTTGGTGAAGTGTCCCAAACCTACCTTGAGTGACCTGAATTCACAGGTTTTCCACCTTTCTCCTTTAAGAGATCTTAGGATACAGTGGTAAATTTGAGAAGTCATTGAGAACCTCTTCATCTTCCATATAATCTTGGCTGTAAAACAAATTCTATAGGAGCCACAGAATACTCATCTAGGTCTAGGAGTACATAAAGATTTTAGTCATCATCTTCCAACAGAAGGAAATGAAATCCACCATTTGATAGACCACACCAGGTGTCTTAGTTGGGGTTTCTATTGCTGTAAAGAAACACCATGGCCACAGCAACTCTTATAAAGGCAAATATTTGTCCATTATTGTCATGGAGGAAAGCATGGCAGCACACAGGCAGACATGCTGCTGGAGAGTAGCTGAGAGTTCTACATCCGGATCCACAGGCAGCACGGAAAGTGAGACACTGGGGCATGGCTTGAGCATCTGAGGCATCAAAGACTACCCCCAGTGACATACTTCCTCCAACAAAGTCACTCCTATTTCACCAAGGCCACATCTCCTAATAGTACCACTCCCTATGGGTCTATGGGGGCCATTTTCAGTCAAACCATCACACCAGGTTAATCTGTTAACACTCAACCACACATATTCATATTCATTTTAAACTAGCCTTCAAATAATACTGACTTCTTTCATGTTCCTTTCTTCAATTTTTTTTTTTTGGTTTTGGACTGGGCAAATCAGAGTTGTTTAAGAATAAGCAACTATTCTGAGCCTGAAAGAATATTTTTTTAAATTTATTTATTTATTTATTAAAGATTTCTGTCTCTTCCCCACCGCCGCCTCCCCTTTCCCTCCCCCTCCCCCAATCAAGTCCCCCTCCCTCGTCAGCCCAAAAAGCAATCAGGGTTCTCTGCCCTGTGGGAAGTCCAAGGACCACCCACCTCCATCCAGGTCTAGTAAGGTGAGCATCCACGAAACTGCCTAGGCTCCCACGAAACCAATAGGTCCAGTAGAATCAAAAACCTGTTGCCATTGTTCTTGAGGTCTCAGTAGTCCTCCTTGTCCGCTATGTTCAGCGAGACCAGTTTTGACCCAGGCTTTTTCAGACCCAGGCCAGCTGGCCTTGGTGAGTTCCTGATAGAACATCCCCATTGTCTCAGTGTATGGGTGCACCCCTCGCGGTCCTGAGTTCCTTGCTTGTGCTCTCTCTCCTTCTGCTCCTGATTTGGACCTTGAGATTTCAGTCCGGTGCTCCAATGTGGGTCTCTGTCTCTGTCTCCTTTCATCGCCTGATGAAGGTTAATATTCAGGAGGATGCCTATATGATTTTCTTTGGGTTCTCATTCTTATTTAGCTTCTCTAAGAACCCGAATTATAGGTTCAATGTCCTTTATTTATGGCTAGAAACCAAATATGAGTGAGAACATCCCATGTTCCTCTTTTTGGGTCTGGCTTACCTCACTCAGGATGGTGTTTTCTATTTCCATCCATTTGCCTGCAAACTTCAAGAAGTCCTTGTTTTTTACTGCTGAGTAGTACTCTAATATGTATATATTCCATACTTTCTTCATCCATTCTTCAATTGAAGGGCATCTAGGTTGTTTCCAGGTTCTGGCTATTACAAACAATGCTGCTATAAACATAGTAGAGCATATACTTTTGTTGTGTGATAAGGCCTCTCTTGGGTATATTCCCAAGAGTGGTATTGCTGGGTCCATGGGTAGGTTGATCCCAAATTTCCTGAGAAACCTCCACACTGCTTTCCAGAGTGGTGAAAGAATATTTTTTCAATCAGATAGCAAATATTACTGTTGTGATTATTTCTAGAATGCTCATTGTATTTGTCAGGGTTCCCTAGAAGAACACAAACAATAAGATAAGCATATATTATAAAGGGGATTTATTAGATTGGATTACATAATAGGGTTGCATATTCCAATAATAGATGCTGGACTTTATACTGCGAACTAGACTACATATAGCATTTTATGTAAGCTGGAGAGACTGAAACACCAGTAACTGCTCCATCTATGAGGCTGGGAGCCTTAGCAGTCTTTAACATGGAAAACCTAGAGGATTCCTGGAGAGTCATTTCTCTTAGTCCAGGTTGGAAAGCTGAACACATTGGGATTTGATGTCAGCGGAGGATAGTAGTGGCAGCGGTGCCAACAACTCTGGGGTTGAGGTAAGCAAGGCATGTAAGTGTTCCTGTTTTTGCACTGCACTTCTTCACATCTGGGCTTCCGTCAGAAGAAAAATATTCTACCCTCAGTAGATCCTTTTAGGAAATGCCCTCCCAGATTTACTCAGAAGTGCGTATTTCCAACTCCAGTCAAGTTGCCACGCCAGATTCACAATCACATTGAAGTTAAGCAAAAACACAGGATACTAGGACAAAACATTGTACACCTGATTAAAAAAAAAGGTAAACACTTCTTTGACATTCTCAAAAGAGTACTACTAAAGACAGAGGTCGACAGAGAAAGAGAGGGAGAGAGGAAAGGAGGAAAGGAGGAGGGATGGAGGGAGAAAGAAAGTCTAATTCATGTTTGATCACTATTTGAAATGAATCTGAAGGTTAAGTGTCCAAATGAGATAATCAGGAATAAAGATAACAGTATTGTATAAACAGCAGGCAGTCACAGTGATTAGGATATGGGGGTGAGGTGGCAGGCACTATGAAGCAGGTGGTACTAAAGAGAATTGGGGCTCAATCTAGAGGAGTCTCAAGTTCCGTGCTGAGACCTAACTATGGCTGAAAATGCACAGGGAGGCTGCAGGCTGAAACCCGTCTGTGAGTGGTGCACACAGCACTATGGAAGGTCTCTGGGAGATGAGAACCACTCGAAAGCTTTGCAGGAAGGCATCAGAGGCATCTCAAAAGTTGCCATAGAGAATCTAGAGTCTTCCTTTGCCACAGAACACAAAGATGGCTCAGAAAACAGGATTGGTGGACTTGCCTCTAGGTTCTCAGTTGAAAGTCCATGTCAGTCCATGAATCTTAGGGCTTTTCCACCTAAAACTCCAGGGAGTGGCCCAGAATTTTACTTGCATTTGAATTTTTTTTCCTTTCTAAGGAAAAGAACTATAAATAGGTTGGGACTAAAAAGGCCAAAAAAGTTAAACAAACTGGAGTTTATTGACTCTTAGACCAAAACATTAAATGGTTAAAATACTTGTGTTTTCCTAGTGAATAAAGTCAAATGTGGCAGTTGGAAATTTTCTGATTCTATTGAAATAGAAGCCAGAAGGACTACAATTTCTGTCTGCTATATAGTTGATTAGTTTTGTCCTCATTAAAAACACCAGATGACAGTTGAAGGATTAATTGCCCTACAAAATCATGCAAAAAAATCCAGAAAAGTTGCCATGAGTCTAATTTTGTAAATCAATAACAAATATTATTTTTGAAGGAAACAACTTTATTAAAGCTGCATGTTTTGTTTTCATATTCCCTAAAAAAATATGTAACAGGACATATGTGTATGTACCTAGATACCCATATATAGCTACATATGTGTGTGTGTATCTTTAAATCCGAAATAGCCCCCAGCAGGACTGTAAGGAAGCAACAGTATATTGAGCCAAAGGCCCCAAGCCAATTGTGCTTAATAGTACGCTTGAGGCTTCCTTTGGAAAGGCTGAGCGTCATGATGGGTCATTCTCTAGTTGAATGGACAAGGTGCCCCGAGGTATCTCTGAGACACCTTTTCACTTATGTTTCAAAGATTAAAGGCAGTAGCTCCTTCTAACACATTAGATCAAGGATACTGGGCAACGAGGCAGAGCCAGAAGACAGCGATAGGGCTGTGTTTATCTAGTTCTGTGCAAGATGTTGCACAGCCAGTATCGCTGGCTGAAGATTTCTAGATGGTTGGTTTTAACTCCAACAGTGACCTGCTTCTTCCTGGAAAGCCTCTGCATTTTTACTCCGTAAATAATAGCAATGACAAGACGAGCTTATAGGCGTTGCAAAAGTTCACGAATGCACTCACTAGGCATTACTTTGGGTGCCTCGTACAAATTAACTTATTGAATTAATTGCAATCCTCCTAGGAAATCAGTCACTAGTATTGACATCAGAATCTAACTCTGCAGATGAGAAAAAGAAATGAAGACACAAAAGTGACATAATTAAATAAATCACAGTGTAGTAGCAACAGTATAGGGCCTGTGCAGATCCAAGCCAGATGGAGTCCCAGTGCTGGCATGCAGTGGGAAATAAACATGAGCTCCCACCACTAACCAAGAAGCTATCTCCAATAGACAACAACTTGCAAAGAAAACATTAACTTTCTCTAATAGAGTCTCACTGGGTATAGAAACCACACTTAAGGACTCGTCCCATGCCCAGCTGTAGATGGCCAACACAAAATAAGTTTGGTTTTTTTTTTTTGGTCTTATATTGCTTTTGGGGGGGGGGGTTACTGGTCTTTTGTTTGTATATCATGGTTTCTGATTTTTTTTGTATGTGTGTATGTTTCTCCTAATGTTTTTTCTTTGTTTATTTTGTTTCATTCTGTTTTTTTTGTTTGTTTGTTCGTTTGTTCATCTTCTAAAGACAGAGAGAAAAAGAGCATAGAGTTAGAAGGGTAGGGAAACAGGAAATGTCTGGGAGGAGATGAAGGAGAGGAAACCATGACCAGAACATGTTGTATGAAAAAAAAATTGTTGTTTGTTTGTTTGTTTTTTTTTTCAAAACAGGGTTTCTCTATAGCCCTGTATGTCTTGGAACTCACTCTGTAGAACAGGCTGGCCTCAAACTCAGAGATCTGCCTGCCTCTGCCTCCCAAGTTCTGGAATTAAAGGAGTGTGCCACCACTACTGGGCCTAAAATATATTTTTAATAAAATAAGAAAAGTAACAAATATACAAACTCACCCAAACCCAAGAAAACTAATTCTGATAAATAACCAATTTTGAGGTAAAATAAAATGATACAGCAAAAATAAAATAAAATCAGATCACAGTCTACAGCCTGACTACCTTGAACACACCCAATCTCATCTCAAATAAGATCACATAGCTAGGAAGTAGTAGAGATGGACCCAGTCAGTGTGGCTCTAGGGACATTTATACTGCTTTGAACTGTTCCTTTCCAAAGCCGTGTATCAGCCATCAGGACATCACCCCAAGTAAAAGACTTACCAGCTAAGTAGGAAGTCCATGAAAGGGAGATAGGTGTTGAAAAGAGAGGAGAGGACAAAAGTTCAAATGTGACATGAAAATGGAAAGAGATACCTGGCAGTGGGAAGGCACAAGGGGAAGACACAAGCAAGGGATAACAAATGTGACCTCTGTCTGAAAAATACCAATATGCAACTGAATTGTTTGTGTGCTAACAAAAAGTCCTAAATACAACTTCCTTTCACGTCTGGCCTCCTTTGTACCAAACAAATGATTCTCTGGGCATCTTCCTTCTAGGTTACTTTTTTATTTATAATTATACTTGGAGGTCAAGCAAGGTCATTAAAAACATGAACTAGCCCCATTTCTTCCCCTTTGAGATCCTTTCCCCACTGGACTCCAACTATTTCTGAGAAAACGGATCATTCAACAAAGTAAACACTGTGCATGCCGAAAGCCTGCATTGACCCACTCCACTTCCAAGATTCTGTAAGTCTTACTGTAAGGCACTGTCCTGGGCACTTAGAAAGGGACAGAAAAAAAAAAAAGAAATCAACAGTCTCTGCAAAGAACTGATATTCTAATCATGATATTTCTCAGTGCTGTCTGCACACTAAAACTAATTAAGGATATTCAACATGAATAATAGCATCATCATCTGACCCTAGACTATTTGAGTCAGAATGTTGAGGCGACGCTAAGACAGGGGCTCTTTCTGGAGAGCAGTCACTGCAGAAAGACATACATGCGAATGAGTAATTTTAAGACTATGTTGTTACCATAAGCACGGAGGGCTATAAATAGTACGGAGACATATCCACTGCTTCTACCCAGAGACCCACAGAGGCCTTTGCAGAGGAGCCGTGGCTTGGTCTAATTGGATGAGCAAATGCTCGCTAGGTAAAAGGGAGGGGCAGCTTGGGTATTCAAGGCAGATTGAAGCTAGTGCAAAGACGGAGTTAGGAAAAGGAAGATGTATTCTGAAAAGAAATGTAGCTCCCCGTGGCTAAACAGTGGGTGGGTGCTGGAAGGACAAGAGCTAGATCATTAATTGCCTTGGGTGCCTTGCTGGGTGCTGTGCTTTAATATTGTGAGTGAAGGCCCTGGCTGTTGGAGCCTACGTATGAATCAATATTCTTCTTCCCGTAGGTCATCTAAGAGAAGGCTCAATATTTTTCTACATTAATTTTACTATACAACAGAGGGAGAAAAAAAAAAACAGAACAAAAACTGGAGAAAATCAATGATACAGAAACGACTTCTGCAATATAATTAACATACAAAACTCAGGCTTGTCATCCTTAAGGAACTCCCAGGGAGGAGTCTTTATCACCCCCTCCTTCCCGTGTGCATCTTCAGATCAGATCACCTCCAGAAGCCAAAGAAATTTCTCCATCTGCTTTAAATGTTCCTGCCTCTGATGGCAATGTGAAAATTGTTACATTTGCCAAATATGAAATGCTTCTAAATTTTTTTTTTTGTTTTTATCAAGGAGAGAAGATGGTCAAAGTCTTCTATGTGAGTTGTGGGCATTCATTTTTCCCCCAATTTCTGAAGGCTTTAAATAAACCTCTCCTAACTTGTAGACTTTAGCAATGTGATTATTTTTGCAGTCAGTAGTGATCAATACTATATTAGAGATAGTCACTGACTGGTTGTATGGCCTACTGCAATCAAATATTTCTCAACTGCATTCTAAGAGGCTTTGTTCAACTCCTACCACTTCTGAGATTTTGTGACTTTTGTGGCTCTTCATTATTCTCTAGCTCTAAAGTTTGGTGATCAAAATTCCTTCTGATGCTAATTTTCCATGACTCCTCAGACAGCCCGTGAAAGCTATGTTGTCACCTTGACACTCCCTAGAGAAATCAACTTCAAATGTTTGCCTTTGACAAAAATGTGGGCTTAGTACTTTAAAATGATGTCAGGTTGCATGGAATTTGGTGGAGTTGCTTTTTAAAAAAATCTGCCAACAGAATCCTGGGTTAAATTGTTGGGCGTGTGAATTGATCTTGTACTAATGTAGTTGAATATTTTTTTTCCTGAGAGCCTGCAATAGCTTTTTCAGCTCTTTCTATTCTGCCGCACTGGAGATACCTTCATAAAGAGGGGTAGGTAAACTTCAACTGCTCTTCAGACACTTACACTTCAAGGACCTTCCATGCAAGCTGTAAGGTTGCCTTGGGACTCTAGCTAATTCCAGTCTTGTTCAAAAAAAAAAAAAAAAAAAAAAAAAAAAAAGATTCGAATGTTTCAAGGTATCAGGTAATGCTTACAGAAGGATTGGAATTTTACCAATAGGGTTAAGATCAATAACCCCAGATTCACAAAGTCAAGGGAGCCTGCTCCATACCTGTTCCACATGTCCCAGTGTCTGACCATGATGGAGCTTCTTCCTCTTTCTCTTCCATTCCTGATGTCAAAGTGAAGCAGTCACTGTTATTAAGAAGTTTGTGACAGTCCCATGAGCATTTGAGTGCTCTAGCTCCCTGTTACTCAGAACATGATCGTGAACTTAGAGGCTCAGGCTCAGATAGGCCCAGTGAGAAACAGAATCAAAAGCCTCGCACTGCACTGCCTGAATCAGACCGGCTACTTTAACAAGATGCCCAGGTGACTTATCAGCATAAAAAAGGCTGAGATGTGCTAGCTTGAAGTACAGACTTTAAAGCCAGAAAGACTAGCTGTGTGGTTGTGCACAGAAAATAAAATCTGGCAATGTCTAAGGGCTTAGTATTGCCAGAACTATGGTCAAGTCATATTAATCCAACCATACCTTAGAATTTTTGTTCTTTTTATTCACAAATAAAGAAACAAATACAAAGACTCCCCCAGCTCCTAGGGCAATTGGTACCACAAATTTCTTCCATCCCCCAATCAGTTTTGATTTCCCTTCCCCCCCCCACCTTTATCCAATCCAATAATCTATCTTCATTGGCTTTTTCTCCATCTGATATCATTGTCTAATCCATCATTATCCTTGGCATCTAAATATACGAATGCTTTCCACCTGCATGACCAGCAGCTTACTGTGCAGTAGCACCTTGACTGCTCTCCATACATCCCTCATAAAACATTTTTTAAATATAAAATGCTAAACTATATGAGTTAAAAGTGGAGGAGAACATAAAGGATTGGGATTGCCAAGTTGGGGGAAGGACAGAGAAGGAGAGCAAGGGAAGAGATTATCTTGATAGAGGTAGCTATTATGGGGTTAGCAAGAAACCCGGCAGTATGGAAATTCCCAGGAATTTCCCCTGATGACCCAGGATGAATTTCCCAGGATGATCGCAGCTAAGAATCTAAGCAACAGTAGAGAGGGTGCCTGAACTGGCCTTGCCCAGATCGATGTAATCAGATTGATGACTGCCTTAACTATCATCATAGAACCTTCATCCAGCAACTGATGGAAACATGCAGAAATCCACAGCTAAGCACTGGACTAAAGTCCTGGAGTCCAGTCATAGAAATGGAGGGAGCAATATTATGAGCAAGGGGAGCAAGACCATGATGAGGAAACCCACAGAAACCGCTAACCTGAGCTAGTGGAAGCTCACTGGCACTGAACTGAGGAACCTGCATAGGACTGAACTAGGCCCTCTGAATGTAGGTGACAGGTGTGTGGCTTGGGCAATTTATGGGGCCACTGACAGTGGAACCGGTATTTATCCCTAGTCCTCGAACTGGCTTTCTGGAGCCCATTCCCTGTGTAGGGATACCTTACTTAGCCTAGATACAGGGAGAGAGCCTTGGCCCTGTCTCAAGAGATGTGGCAAACTGTGTTGCCTCCCCTCCTCGTGAGAGGCCACACCCTCTGTGAGAAGTGAATGGGGATGGGGTGGGAAGGTGGGGGAGCAAGAGGTGAGGAGGAAGAGGGAACAGGGATTGGAAAATAAAATAAAAATTGTTTTAAAAATAAAAAAAAAACCTTTAAAATGTAAAATGCCAGCAATGTACCATAACCTAAAATCTGATTTCTATGGTGTGACAAGGTCTCTGTGCAGGCAAAATAAACTGTGTCTGACTCTTGGAAGACATATTCTAGAAAATTCTTAAGAACTCTACAAAAAGGGAGCTCAAATAGAAAGAATCTTTATGTGTGACTCCAGGTCCAAGGTAAGTGATCTCTCTCTCTCTCTCTCTCTCTCTCTCTCTCTCTCTCTCTCTCTCTCTCTCTGTCACACACCCACGGACATGCACACACACACACATACATCTCTCAAAAATTTTTATTCAACAGATTTGGATGCTAGATACAACAAGATAGCACTGAGACCAAAATATCACATTCCTCGTTTTTTTTTTTTTTTTCACTCTGTAAGTTGCCTCTTTCACTACAATTTTTGCTTCAGGTAAAAAATGATTATAAAAAAGAAAATACACTGGTAATCAATCACACTATCTACTTATGAGCCTCGCTCCTTCACTCACATGATTTTTTTCACCTGTCCCCATGAGGTCAAACCCCAACAGCAAACAATTCTGAATATGTGAAAATCTTTTTAACATAAAAGGTTATTGCCCAATGGCCAAAGAAAGTCACAGGTACTGTGATTTTGATTCAATGTGAGTATATTTTCCAAAGGTTCATGAGCTATAAACTAGCCTCTAAATGTCATCGTATTAAGGTTGTATGGAGCCTTTAAGAGATGATTAGACTCCAAAAGTGCCATCCTCAGAAAAAAACTACTACAGTTCTTGAAGTAGTAATGTAGCCAGTTACTGCAAGAGATGATTGTTACAAAAAAAAAAAAAGTATGGCTAGCCTCTCTTGCTTTCTTGCTTTCTAATGCACCACATAGCTTCTTACATAGCCTGTGCTCTCATCATGTGATGACGCAACCAGACGGCCCTTGCCCAGGGTCAGCAAATGGGGTCCACCTAGTCTTTAACTTCAAACCCCAATACTGTCAGCTCAATAGACATCTAGAGAATCATTTGTTTATCCATTATCCAGCATCAAGAATTTTGTCATAGAAAACAAAAAAAAAAGTGTTTTGCTATAGCAACGCACAGTGGGCTTCAACAGCAGGCTAAGCCCGGAGTCAGTGTGAAAAGATACTGCTAAAAGGCGTGGACTCCAGACACCATGACTAATCAGCAATCCTTGAAACCAACCTCCAAAGTCAAATAATCACCACCTTGTAAAACAAGCAGCCTAGGGCATTCTTGCAGCTTTGTCTATCTTTACTACAACCAACAATATATTTTACACTGCTTCCTTAAAGTGAGATCACCCACTTAGGTGTAAGATGACTTCAAGAAAAAAATAGCACTAAAGCCATAGAAGGCACTGTCACCTCTGTCTGCCTTACTACATTTCTGTGTAGTTACCGTGAACAAGACACATTAAAAGCATGGCTCTTGTCTATGCTGTACCATCAGGAATGAGATCGGGCAGTGATGAGTCAATTCTACCCTTTGGCATATTAGGACTCACAAGTTTTTGCATCCAGAGAAGATGTCAAAGTCTTCTTATCTTCCATTAGATTTGGTTCATGGTGTTATGCCGAGAAAGCAGGAAAAATACATATTTTTAAAAGAAGAAGAAGAAGAAAAGAAGAAGAAGGAGAAGGAGAAGGAGGAGAAAAAGAGAGAGAGAGAGAGAGAGAGAGAGAGAGAGAGAGAGAGAGAGAGAGAGAAAAGAAACCATGTCATGTATGTGTTTGTAAAACACAGTTGGTGAGAATTCTCTGTAGTAACAGAGCTAAATTAAAAGCTATCTAAAGCAGTTACATCAAAATGCCATGGTGAATTTCCAAAACACTGATTTAAATAAAAATGGGCTGCTCTTCCAAAAGATTGTATGAACATTGTAAGCATGCAAGGCAGTTTGGGAGGCTTCTTCACAGAGTGCTACATAGCTGATAGGACACGAGCCTGTGGAAGTTTTTACTAATGCATCTTCAGCCACTGTCACGGGAAGAAGTAAGGATGCTGGTGATTAATGTCTTAAACCTCTTTCTCTTTCCCCATGTCTATCTCCTAGAACTCAAAAAAACTTCCTGTCCCAGTAAAATGCAAGCATTTCTTTCCTATTTTTCTCTTTCTGTGTAGAAAAGTTTTAATTCTTGCCATTCTTTGCCCAACTGTAACCTTATTACTCACAAGAAGGCAAAAAGAGGACAACATTTATAGGGAGATCTTTAAAATACAGTGAGTTACTATTTTCAGATATATTATCCTCAACTACATTTTCAAAACTACCCCCTTTGCTTTAGCAGTGATGGAAACTTTCCCCAAACACAACTTTAAGAAGTGGTGCCTTAAAACAGCAAGAATGTCCCCAAATGTGGCACATAGTAAGCCAGAATGAGATGTGTACTGCTTACACTTTCAGTCTCAGATCTCCTCACCCGCCCTTCATCTTGCTCCTTCCCTGCATCTCCACTCCTAGACAAGTGATGCAGCGATGTCCAGTGGCAAAATGACTGGAGCCTGGTTTATTTAAATATGTGTTTGTTTAGTTGGTTTTGTTTTTCTTAGTGAGTCATGTACCCTAAGTTGCAACGGAAGGCTCCTGATCCCCCAATCCCCAGATGCCAAGTACTGGGATTATAGGCACATACCACTACAGCCTAGAGCCTCATTTCAAATCTCAGAACAGTCTATTTTGTAACTGTCTGATAAGAAGAATGCACACTGCATTTGCCTTGAGCCTCAGTCCCACATTGTATAGTCTGGGGATTTAAAAAACAAAATCCTTGCTCTATAGCGATAAAAATGGAATAAGAAACAACATATAAGCAAATGCCTGGTTCAACACTTGGCTTAGAGCAGGTGCTCCCTAAGTGGCAGTAGTATACATCCATGGACTAGATTTGTCTATCCAAAGCACAAGGTATAAAATCTCACCCCACGACTCTCCCTGTGGCCTGCAGGTGGTGCCTGTTTATAACTTCTGCTCTCCCAGCAGATACATACTCCAATTTTTCCCAGAGTTGGGGCAGAGGGACAGAGAAGTTAATACAGATGCCTACAATGTGGCTCCAATTCTTCTTACATAACCAATTTTATGCAACACCTCAGGTCCAAATAGCTTAGGAAGCACTTTGTAAAACTTCATTACTCTGCAGGGAAAAAAGAGAAATTACTGGGCCCACCATTGAGGTTCTGCTCCAACCCCAGGGTTTGGGGCACGAGGTCACAAATCCCTGCACAATAGCTCTTCCCAACAATTAGGAAAGCAGGTAAGACGAGTTCTGATTTAACCTTGAGGCACCAGGGAAGTGGACTCTTACACGGAAATTACTCTGGTTGGAAGATTAATAGGAAAAGAGAGAAGCCTGGCTTTCATAACCATTAGGAGCTGACAAATTAGATTTGTGATGACCTAGAGATTTAATTTGTTTTCTTCGAGCCAGCATAAAATTTAGAAAACAACAGATCAGGGTTTATCACAATAGGGCAAGGTAAAGCTACATAAGTCATTTGAGGGCCTGCGTATGGAGAAAATTGATTCTTCCTCTCTTAGCACCCATTAATTGCCTGTAGCTCTTTGTCCTAGCAGTAGGGTCTTGCAAAATTTCACTCATCCACATTGGCTTGTCAGTTGGTGTGGTCATTTTTTCAACTCTTGCTTGGGTAACAACCATATCGCTAAGGTTTCATGGTGCAACTCCCCTGTCGCATATGGAAGACACCCTCTCATAGCAGATGACCTGGTCCTCAAGCTCTTCCTTTGCTTCCTCTTTCCTCAATTCCCTGTGCTATAGCACAAAATCTAAATGATCTTAATAATAAAAATAATAATAAATAGAATAAGATAATAATAAGAAAAACTCAGAGTCAGATATTAGGGGTGAAAGGTGAAAGATCAGAGAAGCAGAACAGTCAGTCACTAGTTCTTACCTCTATGAAATCTTCAGAACAAATGGGGTAGCCTGTCTCTATAAGTCCTCAGATTGAATGCCATCTGTAGGAACCTTAGACTGAACCCCGAGCTCCTGTCTCCTCCTGCCGTATATTCCTCTCTCTGTTCAACCATATCCCTTCCTATCTCCCACTTCCCTAGTGCTGGGATTAAAGGTATGAGCCACCACAGCCTGGTTCTGTTTCTCTTTTAAACTGGATCAATGTTGTGTAACCCAGAGAGACCTTGCACTCATAGAGATCCGCTGCCTCTGAGTGCTGGGTTTAAAGGTGTACACCATCACTGTCTGACCTCTATGATTAACTAGTGGATTTGGCTCTGCACTCTGATCATCAGGCAAGCTTTCTTTGTTCAATCACAAACAAAATAGCACACTCTGAGCTTTAGCTTTTAGCGGTAGGGGTTGTGTTGTAGATGTATCAACTGGGGCTCAGTCCTCCCACAATCAGTTGTGCTCTGCATTTGACCAGCTATGGCTTTATATGAGGGCTCTGTCTGCTGCAAGAAGAAGCTTCCTTGACGAGGGTAGATGGCTACACTCCTCTGAGGGTTTAGAGATAAGTATTTAGAGTGCAATTAGGAATTATACTGGTTTAGGAACCTGGCAGTTGTAGGTTATCCACAAGGTTCAGGGGTTCAGCAAGTACAGGTAGTAGGCTAACATGGATTCGTACCAGTTTGTGTAGTCCGCTGATATATTAGATCTTGAGTGGCCAGAGCCGAACACATACATATACAAGCAATACTAAAGATACTCATCATGTTGCACATGTGGACACATGTCTCTCCTCTCTCTCTCTCTCTCTCTCTCTCTCTCTCTCTCTCTCTCTCTCTCTCTCTCTCTGCGTGTATGTGAGACAACAATAAAAAGTAATAAGAGGCCATGAATTTGAGAGGGAATGAACGGGACATAAAAGGACTTTGTAGGGAAAATGATATAAATATGGTATTCACATATAAAATTCTGAAAAATAAATTTGCTTAAGTCATTTGAGGAATTTTTAATATTCATTTTTCTGTGTCTGCTCCACCCAGGACAATGTAGTTTGAGGTCTGGGGAGCTGCACTGAAAACCACCTCAGGTAATCATTGCAACCTCCCAGGACAATTTACCCTGTTCTGGTTTATGTAATGTTAGGTATCAAATTCCAGACAAGCACCCTAGCCTGAGATATATACTGCAGATTTTGTCCTTTGTTTAATGTCCACCTTCTTACATTTACTCTCTCTCTCTCTCTCTCTCTCTCTCTCTCTCTCTCTCTCTCTCTCTCTCTCTCTCTCTCCCCACAACCCAGCTCTCCATTACAGGACCCAGAGGGTTCAAGGGAAATAAAAACAAACTTGACTACTAAGATGTATATGGACCACAGAGGTAAAGACAATCTTTTCTTCCTTTCGCTCTTCCCACCCACAAGACAAAGAAAACATTACAGAGTACAACATTCTTCCCCGTCACAAGATGTCCTCCACCGTAGCCCTCTCTATTAGTCTTTTCCTCATATCCATAGTTTCATATCTCTTAAACTGGTGATTTTGCCTTTTGCTGCTGGAGACTGACGGAAAGTATGAATCTCCTATGGCTTGAGTATGTGCTTCTACAGTTCTGTGTCAGAATGTTAATTCTCAGTGTAGCAGTATAGCCTAGTACATCCTGCAAACGGTGTTTGGGCCACAGGCCTGGAGCTTTTGGGAATGGGTCAGGGCTTGTTGTGGCTTCAGTGTGACTTTTCCCTTAAATATTCATGAGTTGGAGACCTGATCTTCAGAGTTATAGTATGAGAAGCAATGAAACCCCTTTAAAAATGGAGTCAGTAGGGTCATTAACATTATTCCTCTTAAGAGGGATTAAAGAACTTCTCATGAGACCCTGTTGAGTTCCCTTGAGAACAAGTTGTCATAAGACAAAGCTTAAGCACCCAGAATCTTTTCATGGTTTTCTATCTAATCATCTGATCTCTTCCTCTCTCATGCATCCTGGCCTTCATAATCTATACAGCTAATCTAATATCTCAGGTTGGAATATCAGAACATTTAGGGTATCCAACATTTTTATTGCGGTTTTCAGATATCTGCAAAAGGAAAAATTATAAGCAAGTGAGAGGGAGAGGGGAGAGAGAAAGGAAGCTAGAGGAGAAACAGAGCTGTGGTGGGAAAGCCATCGCATTTTAAACTCCTAACATGAAATACCCTGGAGGACAATAGCTGCTTGTCAGTTGCCTTGGAAACAACTTTCTAATTTCCAGTCATGAGAAATTTAAGTGAAGCTATGATCTGATAAGCATCTAAGGTCTTTTTGTTAATTGCCAATGTCAAACAGAAATGAATGTTGTTCTGAAAACATCAGAATTCATGTTCTCATGAGTCCCTAGAGAAAAATCACTACATTTACTGAACTCAGAACTGGGAATTGTTTACAAGGCCAAGTTTTTATTTTCAAGACCAAGGACTAAGTCAGAAAAGGGCACTTTCTAAAATGTGTGCAGGTAGCTTCCATTGATTGGATATGTGTGTTCTAAGGGTTTATGTAAGGTTTTTGAAATTTAGAATAAAATTTCTACCAAAATAATGTACAAAAGCAATTTAATTGGTTTTTGTAATAGTGCCCCCAAACTTAGCTCAGCCTGCCTGAATTTATTTGGAAGGAAGAAATAAATATTTAGCCACAACTTTTCTGCCAGACACCAAGCCAAGCGTGAGTATTGAAACAGCTGCTGTTGATGTACCATCTAAGCTTGACTCAAGTCTCAGCTCTCCACAGCTATCCCTCACACGAAGCACGAAAATCTTCCACTTCTCTGCCTGAAACCCTTGTCCAGAGACAACAATGTTTTCTGATCTCTGCTCAGTTTAGATGTGAAATGTTACCCTCCCCCATAGGTTCCTGCGCGAGTTTAAAAGGTTTTAGAAACTTTAGGAGGTGGAGCATTGCTAGAAGGAACGAAGTTACTAGAGGCGGCCCTTAAGCTCCCTGAAGACAAATGCAATGTGACCAGCTCCTTCCCATTCCTGCCACCACACCCGACCACCAGTCCATCATGACTATTAGGAACTAAATGAACTCAAATTACACTCCAAAATTAACTCTTTGTTCCTTAATGTTGAAATAAGTGCGGCGGGGCTTCATCCCCAGCACCCCAGCCGCCTGCTAGCTCATGCCTGAAATAACAAATTGTATTCTTTTAAACACTGCTTGCCCATTATATCTAGTCTCTTCTCGGCTAACTCTCGCACCTGGACTAGCCCATTTCTAATAATGTGTGTAAGCACCCCAAGGTGCGCTTACCGAGAAGATTCTAGCCTATGTCCATCCTGAGTCGGAGCTTCATCGCGTGTGTCTCTGAGCGCAGAGCTATCACGTCTGCCCGGGAGAGCTGAGCATGGCATCTCTGCTCCAGAGAGCAGAGCTGTCGAGTCTGAGCTCACTTCCTCTTCCTCCCAGCATCCTATTCTGTTTACTCCTCCCACCTATGTTTTAACCTATCAGGGCCAAGGAGTTTCTTTATTGCTTAACCAATGAAATCAACAGATTGATATATGACACTCCCACATCACCTTAAATCACTTCTTGTCAGGTCACAACAAAAATAAAAGTAACTAACAAAGAAAATTGATAAGAAGGAGTGGGACCATTGCTGTGATAAACCTGGACAGACTGTTCATAGGTCTTTGGTATGTGGTTTCCTGAGGAATGTGGAAGAGTTTAGAGCTATAGGCTAAAGAAATTCTATAATGCTATAAACCTAGCTTAAAGAGACATTACAGAAAGCCACTGAGGCCAGTAAATTTGAGGCGTGGTGAGATTCCTTGCAAGAGATCCTGAGACATGAAGCTGGAAAGATGAGGTCTAAGTTACAGTGGACACCTTAGGACATTAACAATGTCAAGACTGAGGAATGTCTGCCAAAAATATCTGTAAGTATAGAGTGCAGCTAGCCCAGGAGATAGGCTGTGTGTGCTGTAGGTTACTGTGATGGAGGAAGGTAATTGGTTAATTATAATAAACCAACTGCTTGGCCTCATAGCTTAGAACATAGGTGGGTGGAAGAAACAGAATAGAATTCTGGGCGGAAGAGGAAGTGAGGTCAGACTCTGCTCTGCTCCAGGAGAGACCCGACAGAGCAGAGACACCATGCTCCACTCTCCCAGGATGGACGGAGGCTAGAATCTTCCCGGTAAGCGCACCTTGGGGTGCTTACACGCATTATTAGAAATGGGCTAGTCCAGGTGCGAGAATTAGCCTGTAAGGGCTAGAGTTCATGGGCCAAGCAGTTCTTAAATGAATACAGTTTGTGTGTTGTTATTTCGGGCATGAGCTAGCCAAGCGGCCGGGGTGTTGGGGACGCAGCCCCGCCATTCTTATTTCAACATTACTGAGCCAGAAGATCATGGCTATCTAAACACATTAGAGCCCAGATAAGTCTATCACAAGCCCCAGATACCAAGTGTAGATAGATCTACAGGATTTAGTATTTTTCCTGTTGGGTTTTGATGTTGCTTTGGTCCAATCTTTCCTTGTTATGTCCCTGTTTTCCCTTTTGGAGTGGGTAGTTTATGCTGTGCCTTTATATATTAGAGAGATACGGTTGTTCTTATTCTTTTTATAGTTACTCATAGTTAAGAAAATGCCTTGAGTATCAAAAGAGACTTTTGACTTCTGAATAATATTGTGACTGTTAAAGATTATGGAGGCTTTTGAGGCCAGACTGAATGCATTTTGCATTATGAGATGGCTATGAGCTAATGAGGAAAAAGGACAGAATGTTCGGGTTTTAATGTGAAATACCCCCATAGGATCATGTATTTGAACATTCCATTCCCAGCTGGAAGTGTCTTTTGGAAAAGTGAAATCTTTAGAAGGTGAGCTTCATTGGAGGGGGAGATCATGGAGAGGAAACTTAAGGGTTTAAAACCAGCCCCACTTTCTGTTTACCCTCTGCTTCCTGACTGTGGGTGCAGTGGGACCAGTTGCTTTAGGTTTCTGCCATCAAACCTTCCCTGAAATGGTGAACTTCAAACTGTAAACCAAAATAAATCTCGTTGCCCTTATGTTGTTCCATATCAGGTGTTCAGACACAGAAACAGGGAATGTAATTGACACACACCCTGAATAAGATACTGTTGTGCGTGATCCAGAGAATGACCTACAGTCTCTATGCTTTTGGTTCTCAAAGAGTAAATTTATTAAGTACATTGCAAGTGAAAGAAGAAGAATGAATCGTGAGTAGCAGATACAAAGAAGCAGCAAACAGATAACAAAATATTATCAAATTGGGAGCTCACAACCTCCAGCAAAGGTTACTTAGGTAGCCCAATTGAGAATGTAAATGAAAGGTAGCTCCGTCACATTGGAGACTTACACGCATCCAGCAGAAGTTGACTGGAGAAACCTCGTTGAGATATCTAGCTAGAGCTCCTGATCAAGAGTCCTTGGCAGAGCAGAGTGTCCACATGGGTGAGGCGTCCAAATAAAAGCAAGTAACAGCAGACAGATAATATTAACAGGTTGAGTGCTTACAAAGTCCGACAGAAATGACTAGGAAAGTTGAAGCACTTAACTTAGAGCTTGAGATTGAACTTTCTCTCTGCAGATGAGCTTCCCGTAGCAGAACTCTAGACTTCCCCTTCCCAATATTGGTGTCTTTATATCATGGGGTAAACAAACACATCTGTTGAAAGCTAGTTACCTTCTAGCTGTTCTCAAAGAAACGGCATTTTTACACTTAGGTATTTTTGCTGTTCTCTTCCTTCACTGTCACACAGAGAGGTCAGACCATTCCCGGACAAGGAGCCTTGGAGGGCATTTGAGAGAACGCTTGAAAGAAACCAGCTGGAGTCTTGGACACAGAAGCCTCCTTACTACCAGAGTCTGATTTCAACAAGCTTAAACAGCACATGAAACTTTACCAATATAATGTATATTAGGACAGGAAGCTGCTAGGTAAATCTTCCAGCTCTCTATCTCTTTGATGGAGACAATCATGGGTGCGTTGTGCATAATTATTAATACTATTCTCAGTAAGAACAATTGACACAAGCAGCAATGTACTCATTTTACACACGCCTTATTTCCTGTCTCACTTTTGACACCTGTCAAATACGATCCCTAACATCACCATTGGCAGTCTTTGTTTCCATTTCTGATTTCATATGAGCAAAACTACGATTCTTCAAAGATGAATAAGCCACAATTCTTACCCTTGTGAATCTTCCAATTTGTTGCAATTTGCAGACACATGAACACTATGGTGACATGCAAGGATGCAGAATGGGACAGTTTCCAACAAAAAGAAAGAGATGGGTAGAAACAATACTAGAACAGATTCTTAGAGAGTAGATGGGACTTAGGGAATTCAGGAAGAGGAAATGAAATTCGAGAAGAGAAACATTTTAAGAATCAAGTAAGTCATAGTATATAAAGCAGTATCTATGATGTCTGGCAAATGGGAACCAATAATGTTAATAGTGTTATAATCTTCTTAACTGGCATCTCATTCACACAGTGTATCTCAAGTGGGAGTGATTCTATAGTGCCCCACTCTCATCCAGACAGTGTCTCATTTGGAGATTTTTAAATTGTTGCAGGAGGTTGAGGTGCCAACACTACTTTCTGGTACACAGAGGCTGTCTTAGTTAGGGTTTCTACTTCTGTGATGAAACACTATGACCAAAATCAAGTTGGGGAGGAAAGGGTTTATTCAGCTTACACTTCCACATTGTAGTCCATCAATGAAGGAAGTGAGGACAGGAACTCAAACAGGACAGGGACCTGAAGGCAGGAGCTGATGCAGAGGCCAGAGAGGAGGGCTACTAATTAGCTTGCTCCTCCTGACTTGCTCAGTCTGCTTATTATTGAACTCAGGACCACAAGTCCAGGGCTGCCAGAATGTACAATGAACTGTGTCCTTCTCTGTAAATCACTGCTTAAAATTCTCTACAGGCTGGCCCATAGCCTGATCTGATGGAGGCGTTTTCCTCAGTCAAGGTCTCCTCCTCTCAGATGACCACTGTTTGGGTCAAGTTGGCATAAAACTAGCCAGCACAGAGGTGAAACGTGTTGCCGAGCTTGTTAGAATGAATAGGACAACCCCTACAACAACAACAAAAGTCATCTAGCTCCTAATCCAATAGTGCCATGATTGCAGAAATGTACTATGGCCTCTCAGGACAAACAATCTAGTAGCGTGCCCTTTTCTCTCTGAGTCTATCTACACCTCTGGTCCTCTCCACTTCCCACAACTTGAAAATAAAGGAATCTTAGGAGGGAAGGAGACTGGAACTATTTGATTCTCCCAGAAACCAACTCTGAAAGTAGGTTTAAGTACAGTTAGTCAGGAATGAGAGTAAACAAAAGAATGAAGAAGCTATCCAAGGAGCAAGAAAAGATTTAAAAAAAAAAAGATGAAAAGGAAGCACAGCGGTGAGCAACTGGATGCAAGAGCCTAGGTAGGATTGCCTCAGAGCCACCCTACCTGGGTACAGGGAGTTAGGGATTTTATCCACCACCTCACAACTATAACTATTGATCCCCTGGAACTTTCTGTCTTCCCTATGATTAATAAAGCAGGGTTTAGACACCAGTAACACCTCTCAAGCAACAAAGTTTAGGTTTGGGAAGTTAGAAATCTGGCTGCTGTGTCCTGAACTAGTAGGGGTGACAGGTTATGGAGAGAACCATAACAGTATCTGTCACACAGCTTTGTTTTTCTTGAAAACATGAGCTCTGGAGCTTACATGCACGGGCGTAAGTTGACTCACTACATAACTTTGACTAACTTACCATTCTAACGCCAGTTTCCTTTCTTCTAACACCTCTGTTCCACCCAAAGAAAAATGGAGTGACATTAGCCTCGTGAGGCTGCTGCCAAGATTCAATAAGAAATTATATGAGAACTGGAAAGATGGCTAAGAGGTTCAAAGCACTTCTTGCTATTACAGAGGACCCAAGTTTGTTTCTCAGCACCAACATTAGTGATTCATATCCATCCACAACTCCAGTTCAAGAGAATATGGTACCCTCTTCTGGTCCCCACAGGCACCAGGCATACATGTGGTGCAAACACATATGAGCAGGCAAAGCATTCATACACATAAAATAACTTTTTAATCTTTAAAAAAGAATAAAATATAAGTGAATCATGCCCAGTACCTCTCTTGGGGAGCCTTAGCCATTATGATGATGGAGTGAGTTCTTGGCAATAGCTAATAATGGTAGAGAATTTACTTTGTTCAGGCACTCTCTTTAAGCATGCGTCCTGTACTAGCTCAGCCCATCTTGCCAATGAATGAGGAAGAAATCACTGTTACAATTCTTTTACATGTAAATACAAGGTACTAAGTCAGTAGTTTTCAATCTGTGGCTCATGACCCCTTTGAGAATCAAACGACCCCTTCTCTGCGGTCACCTAAGACCACCAGAAAACACACGTATTTCCATTACAGTTTATAACAGTAGCAAAACTTAGTTATGAAGTAGCAATGAAAGTAATTTTATGGCTAAGGATAACCACAGAATGAGGAACTGTGTTAAAGGGTCGCAGCATTGGGAAGATTGAGAAACACTGTACTAAGTGCTCAATCAGGTGCAGTCATGTTGCCTGAGCTAAGATCTGGAGGTTGAAAGGCATCTGTTATGGAAAAAAGGAAAGATAGATATTCTGGAAGTAGGGAGCATGTTGTGGTTGTGGTTGCTAAATAAGAGTCCTCTTTAAGGTCTTTTCTTCTTTTCTTCCTTGCGTGGTGACAAAATCAGACACTGAAATATTTCCTGTTGATCCAAGTGCCAGGTACAATCATTCACTTGAATTGCATGGTGACATTTTCCATAAGCCTGAGTGCCCTCAGAAGCAAGCAGTGTGGACGGTGGCTCAGTGCTAAGAAATGTAGGCTTTTTTCCCAGAGGCCGCAATTACAATGAAACCTGACCTTTGCAGTTTCATTTTTCCAGCTTTTGAAATGAAGATGTTGGGATTCAAAATTGGACAACGTTGTCAGTAGGGAGACACCTAGAAGGTGGAGAAAATTTATGGTAATAAAAAACTTGAGCTCTCAAAGCACCAGCTAAATTACAATTGGCAGGAGGCATATTAGAGCTTGTCCGGGTTTACTGTCAGCCCTCGGAATTTGCAGCTTTAAAAGGCAATAAATTGTTGAGGAATATACCGTTTAAGCAGATCAGAGGTAAGAAATGAAAACGGGAAGCTTATAACATAAAATTATTGGAGGACAAACTTTTCTCCTAAACTTTGACCAACACATAGGCTTTCTGGACATGAACTGTAGTGTCATTAAAGATGTGGAAATTCCTGTTATCATTCCATTGATTTCCCCTCCATTTTATCCCACACAGGACAGGGTGAGTCTCTTCGGTTGTTTGAAGAAGCAAATAGACCAAGGAGGAGGGCGGTGGTGGCGCACGCCTTTAATCCCAGCACTCGGGAGGCAGAGACAGGTGGATCTCTGTGAGTTCGAGACCAGCCTGGTTTACAAGAGCTAGTTCCGGGACAGGCACCAAACCTACAGAGAAACCCTGTCTCGAAAAACCAAAATAAAATAAAATAAAATAAAATAAAAAAGAACCTCAGACTGAGGAGGAGCCCGTGAATGAGTTAGAATCAGATTGCTCATTTGCCCCGTCTTAGTTTTGCACTCCAAGGCTGAAAAGTTTGAATACTAAATATAGAAATGGAGAAAACATTTTTTTAAAGACTTAATGTAAGTATTAGCTAAGATTTTTATATTAAGCAGACATTTTATTCCCTCATGGCTCACCCATCTATATTATTAATTTCCCTAATTTATAAGAAAATGTAATAATATTAATTGTGTTTAAAAAACACTAAAGCATTCTTACAGGCCAAATTATGAGAAAATGAAAAACATCCATTCACATAACTTTAATAAGTCATGTATTTCCCCTTAGATGCCTGAAAAGAAGAGGCAAAATAGTAGCAACGATAAATGAAATAGAATGGCAAGATGGCTCAGCTCTTAAAGGTGCCTGCCACCAAACCTGAATACCTGAGTTTGATATCCAGGACCCACATGATTCAAGAAGGGAACCAAATCCTGCAAGTTGTCCTCTGATACTGCTCAAACACAGTGATTCATGCACAAACACACACACACATGCACATATAAATAAAGTGTAATTTAAAAAATAAGTGAACATAAATGTGTACAACAAGGGTCAGTCAATGTTGAAAACGCATGTCCCTAACCTTAGTAAGACGGCAGCTTCATACGGCTACAGCCCCTTGTATCTGCTTACAGATGCATAATGCTGTGCTAACCTGCCCTCTCTCACTCCCTCTAAACACACACACACACACACACAAACACATTAGTTCTCTAGCAATTGTACAATCAAAGCCAAAAATGAACACCTTGGCAGAATATTTTACCTAGAATTACCATGTCCAAGAAATTCAGAAGTGATAAAATTCTATCCGACTTCTGGAAGATGAAAATAAAAGCCCTTTTCCTCCCATACTAGCTCTTGGAATATGAGACTTCATACCCTTCCTAGTATGAGCCAGTCCAATTACTAACAAGCATAACCATGAAAAATATTTCCTTTTTGTCTAAATTAAATCCCTAATCTTACACTTTGAACCACATTTTCTTTTGATTATCTGTGTTAGAATTATGGAGACTTTCATTCACCTAGTTATCTGTTTTCTTCACTGTTATCTGTTTTCTCTTAGTGGCCGTGTTTCACCACCCATCATTATTTTCCTATACTGCAGGGATTTCTCTGGCCTGTATGTAAACTCTCTAAGGCCCTTAAATCTAATTAATTTTGGAGCTAAGAATTACACAAGTTTATTCAAAAAGTTATTGTAAGAGACCATGTATAAGTTTTTATTCTAAATTTTTGGTAATATATTTTATTAATTATTTGCCAATTTCATACAATATATTTTGATCAAATTCACTCTCCACTCCTCCCCGCGATTCTTCCCAGATCCATCCTTTTCTCCTTCCTATTCTTCTCCACTTCCATTCCTCTATTTTCTTTACCTTTGAAAGATACTATTTTACCGCAAACATCCTGGTCTTCTGGCTGTTACAATCTTTCCATTCATTCTTCCACAATGTTCCCAGAGCTTTGGGTGTAGATATTGTGCTGTGCTGTTCTAAATGTGTTAATTGAGCATGGGTACTTGTTTTCTGCCTTTTGACCACCTGTGGCTTTCTATAATGGCCACCATTGCTACAAAAAAATATAAAAGATTCTTTGATGAGGGGTGATATATATAGTTATTCTTATTTCAAATGTATTATGAATATAAATGTATTACAACATCAATATAGAATTATGTGGGTCCAAAACTAAAATGGATGGACGTGGTGGTGCATGTCTATAATCTCCCAGCATTTGGGAGAATTAGCTCACAGTTAGTCTTACCTATATAACAAAGATAAGTTCAAGGCCTGGGCTACAAAAGACCCAGTCTCAAAAAAGTTTTGCTACCAAGAAGCCATGTTCATAAAGATCGCCCAACTTTATAACATTTGCTGAAGATGTCTTGTGTATCTCATGCAGTAAAACTTTAATTCTGACAAACTTCATGTCAATAGGTTCATTTTCACTGAGCCACTGAGAGTGGCTTCCATGAAGGTGGCTACTTTAATTATGATTTCATCTATAAACATTACCTTATGGTTCTTGATGGCAACAGAAATTCCAGCCATTATGTCTAAGTTCAAGAGTGCAAAGATGGTAAGGAAGGAGATAATCTAAAGAAATAAGATATTGGGCTGGAGAGATGGCTCAGAGGTTAAGAGCACTGGCTGTCCTTCCAGAGGTCCTGAGTTCAATTCCCAGCAACCACGTGGTGGCTCACAACCATCTGTAATGAGATCTGGTGCCCTCTTCTGGCCTGCAGATGCACATGCAGACAGAACACTGTATACATAATAAATGAATAAAGAAGTGAGAGAGTCCAGCTATAAAAAAAAAAAGAAATAAGATATTGCACATATTACTGAAGCATTTAGAAACACCAAGCTCCAAATATCTCTCAAAGTCAGAAGGTTTAAGTCATATATAGACTTAAACATGTCTCTTGTGAGTAAAGGGGGAGGGTGTGTGTGCGTGGAACAAAATCAGAGAAGGCTTGACCTCCCCACACTATACTCAGTGTCCTTGAGACTAAACATGAAACCTTTCAGAAAATCCACAAAAGAAAGAAATTACAAAGTTTGCTAACCACATAGGAGAGAACAACACAAAGTAAAACTCCCAACAACCTTAAAGCACATGGGGGAGGTAAGTCCTTGCCCAGAGCATTGACTTTTATATCACATTTTCAACTAAAAAAATGATGCTGACCACCTAATTGCCAAAATATCACATTGGTCCCAACTACCTTTTAAAGTCAGAAAGCTGAACTCTCAACTCCTGAGTACTCCCTCTCTGTGGGTAGACCTGCACCCCCATCAATGCAAACAGGTCTCAAATTAAGAAACTGTTTGTTTGGTCTTGGTCATTTGTCTTAGCAGACATTTGCTTAATGACACCAAAACAAAAATCTATTCCTAGAGGTTCAGTTGCAAAACATTGCCTTCTTTTCTGAGGCTACATGAAGGAAAACTATTTCATCTACTTATTCAAGTTATATTAACAAAGAAAGTAGACCCCAAGTTATTATTCATCAAAAATTATAACATCTGTGCTTTCTCAACTATTATTTCTCAAAATAAATAATATTTTGTTTATAGGCCTAAAAACCCTGGCTGTAAATTCTCATCACTAAAGTCAAATTTTGTCTCTAGTATTTAATAACAACATAAATCATGGCAAGGCCCTTCATTTTTAAAAGCCTCCGCTTCTCTGCCTATAAACTAGGGATGGTACTAATCATTCACATTGTGAGTTTGTTGCAGAAAGCATGTGTGTTCTAAGCTTTTGACTTACTTCCAAGCTAACCTGTTAACTTACCAGTTTCACAGTGGCAGGTAGCAGACACACGGCCCCTAAATCAGTCGGGGAACATTACTTACAGCATAGCAGGCAACATGGGCTGCATCTTTCATGAAACTTGTCTCTTAAATTCTCATGAGGGCCCTGCACAACTGGGCTCCAGTGTGTGTTGTCTATACAATGGGATTGTACCACAGTTAAGGAACCTCATACTCAAGAACCCCAGTCTTTTAATAGGCCTACAAACAAACTCTCCCAAATTATGCTGCAAAGGAAAGAAGTATCCAGATTATCCTGGTGAGCTAGCTAACAAATCTATCCTGTCCCAGAGGGTGCTACGACTTTGGATTATTTTCAATAGAGGTGCTCATGGAAATCTGAAGCAAAGCCACTCTGTTCCTCTGTCTATAAGACACGCAGCATAAAATATCTCGGAGTAACCCTAACCAAACAAGTGGAAGACTTGTATGACAGGAACTTTAAATCTTTGAAGAAAGAAACGGAAGAAGACACCAGAAAGTGGAAAGATCTCCCATGTTCTTGGGTAAGTAGAATTAGCATAGTAAAAATGACAATCTTATCAAAAGCAATCTACAGATTCAATGCAATGACCAGCAAAATCCCAGCAAAATTCTTCACAGACCTTAAAAGAAACTCAACTTCATAATATGGAAAGGTAAAAAACCCAGGATAGCCAAAAGAATCCTGTACAATAAAAGAACTTCTGGAGGTATCACAATTCCTGACTTCAAACTCTACTACAGAGCTACAGTACTGAAAACAGCCTGGTATTGGCATAAGAACAGACAGGAGGACCAATGGAACCAAATAGAAGACCCGGATATCAATTCACACAGCTTCAAATACATGATGTTTGATAAAGAAGCAAAAAATATCAAATGTAGAAAAGAAAGCATATTTAACAAGTGGTGCTGGCATAACTGGATATCATCATGTAGAAAAGTGAAAATAGACACATATCTATCACCATGCACAAAACTCAAGTCCAAATGGATCAAAGACCTCAACATAAAGCCAGCCACACTGAATCTTATAGAAGAGAAAGTGGGAAGTACACTTGAACGCATTGGCACAGGGAACCACTTCATAAATAGAACCCCGGCAGCACAGACACTGAGAGAAACAATTAATAAATGGGACCTCCTGAAACTGAAAAGCTTCTGTAAAGCAAAGGACATGGTCAACAAGACAAAACGACAGCCTACAGAATGGGAAAACATCTTCACTAACTTCACATCAGACAGAGGTCTGATCTCCAAAATATACAAAGAACTCAAGAAATTGGACACCAATAAATCACATAATACAATAAAAAAAATGGAGTACAAGCCTACGCAGAGAACTCTTAACAGAGGAATCTAAAATGGCTAAAAGACACTTAAGGAAATTTTCAACATCTTTAGTCATCAGAGAAATGCAAATCAAAACAACCCTGAGATTCCATCTTACACCTGTAAGAATGGCCAAAATCAAAACCACTGATGACAACTTATGTGGGGTAAAGGAAACACTTCTGCATTGCTGGTGGGAATGCAAGCTGATACAACTCTTAATATCACTGGAGGTCAATAAAATTAGGTTTGCTATTGCTATCTCACAGTGCCAGTTGTCAAATGGCTGACTCTGGACTGGTGTGGGAGGTCCTTCTGTCTATGTGTTGCTTTTATTGGTTAATGAATAAAGAAACTGGCTTGGCCTATAGCAAAGCAGAACTTAGGCAGAGAAAGCTAGGCTGAATGCTGGGAGAAAGAGGGCAGAGTCAGAGAGAAGCCATATAACCCCGCCAGAGATAGGTGCTGAATGGAACTTTACCTAGTAATCCACAACCATGTGGCAATACACAGATTAATGGAGATGAGTTAAATTAATATGTAAGAGCTAGCCAATAAGAAGCTATAGCTAATAGGCTAAGCAGTGATTTAATTAATACAGTTTCTGTGGTTATTTGGGGTATGAGCTGCTGAGTGGGAATGATGAAGAGGCCATCCTACAACACTAGACTAGTTATCTGACTGTTTCAACCCTCGGTCTTAGACCTTAAAACAGAGACAAAGTATTAGTCATATAATAGGTAAGTGTAATAACTTACATAAAGTATTTGAAACAATACTGCACCCTCTCATCATCTCTCATTAAATAAAGTAAAAGTGTGCGACAGAGACACTTACTGTCCTTTGATTATACATGTTTGAAACATCCTTCTCAGTCCCTTGGAAGCCAGAAATATTATGTACCTATTCTGTCCAATGAATCATGAACATATTGTATTTGTTACTTCTGAAGAAAAACTCAGCATGTGTCCTTTCAGCTCTCTTAGCCTCTAGAGAATTGATAACCAAGGTTACAAATTAAAATAACAAAGGCACAGGTGAAATGGTTTGGACTGATAAATTGCAAAATGGAAGACTTGAGAAGGCTCATTTTCTCTCTGATTTTATATGAATTAGAAAGAGGCCTCTGTTGATGAAAGTCAATGAAGTCGTTAAGGCCCAAGACTTCAGAATTAATTTGGTTTTTATCATATCCTCGCTTAGTGTAAGTAACACAGCATTAGAATGTAGTCACAGCAGACACACAACTGATAACATTTATTTTATGATCTTGATATCATTGAAAAGACAATGCAGAAAGAAATTATTATTAGAAGTGCCATCTTCTAATCAGCAAGTGAATTAACCCTAATGAATGTGCTCAGAAACATCAAGGTGTTTCCTCATTTGATTTCCAATTTTGCTGCATCTCATAGTGTAAGCATTTCACTTGGCTAAATATAACTCTAATTTTAAAGACAGATATTTTATACATAATACAAATATGCAACTATTTTACCTCACATTCAATTGCAAAAATCAAAATTTTGTTACAAAGCTGGAGAAAAATATGTCTATGTTGGACTTACTAAGAGAAGATAAATCTTCTGCAAGTGTGGAACTTGCAAGTGTGGCATTTTGCCTACAGGATTTCCAGGAATAACTTTGACCACAGTGGCTTCCTAGCCAACTTCAGGCTTTGATCTCTTTGTGAGATGCAACTGCAAGCAATTACTGCAAGCATTAAATTATAATGGTAAAAGTAGATAAGCATATAAAATTATTAGACCCTAGCAGTCACTTGATGAATGTTAACTTAATATCATCTTCTGTTGCAGGTAATGAAAAGCACATGTCAAAGGCCCCAAATCCAATGGACATTGTTGGAGCTCCTACATCTAAGTTGAGATGGAAGAGGAATATTTATATCACCCCTCTAACAGAAAGACCCCTGTTATATTTTCATACAAGAAAGAACTTCAGACACTCTTCTCCACTTTCCATTTCCCTGTGTCTCCAGAGGCTCTTTTCAATAAAAAGCAATGAAAACTCATTTGGTTAAAGTCTATGACATGCATTTAGGGGATACTTTTTTTCAGTCAATGGTCATGTATTGGTCCAGACACCAGAATCCAGTGGAAACATTCTGTTGTCTTTGCTCTCCACAAGCTTGAGTAGCATTATAGAAGAGAACTCTCCATATCTGTATCTAGTGAAGGTGAATCCAGACATAAATCTTGCTGGACAGGACTGTGAGAGTGAAGCAGAACTCTATGCTCAGAAGCAGTCTGAGTGCAGGGATAAAAAGACTGTCCTCTAGGAACCTCTCATTCAACAGGCAAATACAAGAGTCTGAGTTGAAGCAAGAAACAAGAGTCCCTATCCTGAACCTCTCTCTAAAGTATATGATCCCTTTCAGAGAACTCTGCATTTGGAAGTCAACAGACTTCCATCCTGCCATTAATAATACTGACACCTTTTGCCTTTTGATACTTAATGTTCTCTAATATCCCAAATTATGGAAAGGAAGAAGAATGAACTCAAACCTCAATGCAATCCCTAACACAAAAAAATGCACACTTAGCCTTGGGACACTACCTCTTAAATATTTTCTCTTACAAATTACCCTAGATCACTTTCTTAGTATTATAGGATCTATAACTATAGGATTTTTTTTCTAGAAATAAGTTACAATATGTACTAGTCTATTTAAATTATCCCATTCCTAGGAACTGTTATATTCATTTATTCATGTGTTGTTTTTTTTAAAAAGGTAGCCTATAGTGTAGTTGGTTACATATTAAAATAGTTGTATCACTTATGAAAGAAATCATATTGCAATATTATGATGCATTTCTTCTCCCATAGTAGAATAAAACATGCAAACTAATATAGCCAATGTGCAGAAAACAAAAACTCTTCATTCATGCTTTTTGCTATTAGGAAGACAAATGATGTGCAAGTGGATATCTATCATGCATTTCTATTATATACACATGAAGATGTGTAAGTATAACTACAGATGTAAAAAAATGGCAAGCTAAAGCCTATAAAATACCTATTGTAGAATGAACTAAAACTTAGTGATTTTTATATAGTACATGTACCTCATTTTTAGAATGCCATGATACAAAATTATGGCATGAAAGTACCTCAGGCTATGGGGGAAGGGTGTGACATAGACAGCTAATGTATTTTAAATGAGTTCATTTTAAACCATTGCTACAAAATTCTTCAAAAACCTCGGAAGAATGGCACTCAACTTCATTTGGAAAAGCAAAAAACTCAGGATAGTCAAAACAATCCTGTACAATAAACGAACTTCTGGAGGCATCACAACCCCTGAATTCAAACTCTACTACAGAGCTACAGTACTGAAAACAGCCTGGTATTGGCATAAGAACAGACAGGAGGACCAATGGAACCGAATGGAATATCAATCCACACATCTTCGAACACCTGAACTTTGATAAAAAAGCAAAAAATATCAAATGAAAAAAAGAAAGCATATTTAACAAGTGGTGCTGGCATAACTGGATATCAACATGTAGAATAATGAAAATAGACCCATATCTATCACCATGCACAAAACTCAAATCCAAATGGATCAAAGACCTCAACATAAAGCCAGCCACACTGAACCTTATAGAAGAGAAAGTGGGAAGTACACTTGAACGCATTGGCACAGGAAGCCACTTCCTAAATATAATCCCAGCAGCACAGACACTGAGAGAAACAATTAATAAATGGGACCTCCTGAAACTGAACAGCTTCTGTAAAGCAAAGGACACAGCCAACAAGACAAAACAACAGCCTAACCCCACATCAGACAAAGGTCTGCTCTGATCTCCAAAATATACAAAGAACTCAAGAAATTGGACACCAAAAGATCACATAATCTAATAAAAAATGGAGTACAGACCTAAACAGAGAACTCTCAACAGAGGAATCTAAAATGGCTGAAAGACACTTAAGGAAATGTTCAACATCATTAGTCATCAGAGAAATGCAAATCAAAACAACTCTGAGATTTCATCTTAACACCTGTAAGAATGGCCAAGATCAAAAACACTGATAACAAATTATGCTGAAGAGGTTGTGGGGGAATAAGAAACACTTCTGCATTGCTGGTAGGAATGTACAGCCCCTTTGGATGTCAGTGTGGTGATTTCTCAGAAAATAAGGAAACAACCTTCCTCAAGACCCAGTAATACCACTTTTGGGTATATAGCCAAAAGTGCTCAATCGTGCCACAAGGACATGTGCTCAACTATGTTCATAGCAGGTTTGTTTGTCATAGCCAGAATCTGGAAACAACCTAAATGCCCCTCGATCGAAAAATGGATAAGAAAAATGTGATACATTTACACAATGGAGTACTACGCAGCAGAAAAAAATAATGACAGCTTGATTTTTGCAGGAAAAGGAATGGAGCTAGAAAACATCATTTTGAGTGAGGTAACCCAGACAAAGAAAGACAATTATCACATGTACTCACTCACAGGCAATTTTTAAACATAAAGCAAAGAAGTCAGCCTACAAACCACAATCCCAGAGAACTAAGACAACAATGCGGACACTAAGACTTACATAGATCTAATCTACATGGGAAGTACAAAGTAGAAAAATGCAATATCTCCTGAGTAAATTGGGAGCATGGGGACCTTGGAGGAGGGTTGAAGGGGGAAGGGAGAGGCAGGGAGGGGAGCAGAGAAAAATGTAGAGCTCAATAAATATCAATAAAAAATAATAAAAAAGAAAATAAACCACTGCTACATACAAAGCTATTGAACTATATCTTTAAAATGTTTATTCCAAGGTTAATATCACATATGTAACTTCAGTCTTGGGATATAAAGGACATAGTGGATAGAATTTTATCATGGACATTCATTATAATAAACATGTTGTATAATTTCTTTTGCTATAAAGATGTGAATAAAAAGAAGGAGGGGAGAGGAGAAAAAGGAGGGGAGCAGGAAAATACATAGCTCAATAAAAAATTTAAATAAATAAATAAATAAATAAATAAATGAAAGATGTGAACAAATCACATTTTACCCTAGATAGGGCGCTGACAACAGATCAAAAAAAAAAAATTCTGCCCTAGTCTAAAGCAAAAACCAAGGAAACTTACTGGGGTAAGTTACACAAGTACAGGTAATGGATCACTTACAGGAATGTGGATATCCCAAAGGCAGCTAGCTGCATCACCAAAAAGCCCACTCTAGCATGGATTAGGACTCATGAAATCTGTATCCATGGAGCTCCCTGTACAACTCGCAAGCAGCCTGACCAGTGGGATGGTCTCCTCTCTACAGCAGTTGTTATTGCTTAGATAGTTTTGGAACTGGGTCTTGTGAATCATATAGATTTGATTTATTTTCTGAGTCCTAAGAGACCTCCCTCCAGGAGGGAATGATGCAGGTCACAATACATGTACATTATATACACATATGAATGTCCAAAATACTATTTTGCACAAATAATATATGCTAATTTTAAAGGAACAGTATGTTTCATGCATATTTCATGAAAGCTTCTCCATGAGCCAAATTAGGGAGTCCAAGGCTCTATGTTATGCTCCCAACCAATAGGGTTTACTTATTATGATACAGACTACTATCTTTCATAAATTTGTATTAAGACGTTATGTGCCATGACTGGAAAAAATAAAATAATTTTTAAATAATAAAATAAATTTTAAAAAGTCAATGGAATGATTCCTAATAATACCCTGTTATACTTGTAGACCAGAGTATAGCATAATCATCATCAGAGAGGCTTAAACCAGCAACTGATGGAAGCAGATGCAGAGACCCACAGCCAGACAATAAGCAAAGCAAGGGCACCCCCATAAAAGAGGAGGAGGAAAGATTATAGGAGCCAAAGGCACGGACACCACAAGCAAACCCAAAAGATATTTTCTGATTCCATCCATTTGCCTGGAAATTTCAGGATGTCATTGTTTTTAATAGATTGTGTAACTCTCCATTGTGTAAATGTAGCTCATTTTCTTCATTTGTTCTTCAGTTGAGTGACATATAAGTTGTTTCCCGTTTCTGTGTACTATGAATATAGCTGCTTTGAAGACAGTTGAGCCATCGTCCTTGGGTACAGTGGAGCATCCTTTGGGTATATGTCCAAGAGTAGTATAGTTAGATCTTAAGGTAGATCAATTCTCAGGTTTGTGAGAAACCACCATATAAATTTCCAAAGGGACTGGGCAAGTGTGCACTCCCACCAGCAATGCAGGAGTGTTCCCCTTGCTTCACACTCTAACCAGCATGACTTCTCACTTGTGGTTTTGATCTTAGCCATTCTGACAGGTGTAAGGAGGAATCTGAGAGCCATTTGAATGCCTAATCTTATTGCAGCATGATATTCCATGTTTGGTCCATATCCCTGGAAGACTGCCCTTTTCTGAAGAGAAATGGAGGAGAATTGGATCTGGGGGAGAGGGGAGGTGTGTGCTTTGTGGGGGGGGGATAAGGGGGAGAGAAGGGAAGGAAAACTGGTCAGAATGCAATATATGAGAGAAAAATAAATTTATAAAAAGAAAATAAAAAATGGCATGTGCCAAATGATTTTTCCCTTCCCAAATATACCAGTGACTACAACAGTTTCCACAATATGTTGACATAACTTGAAAAGATTGGCAGTTTCTATCATGGCATATAGCCACATGTTACTTAATTTCATACCATACTAAGCCAAATTTCTAAAAACATGATTGGTAATTCCATTTTAACACATTATAACTATTGTCCATTAAACTCACTTTCTTTCTAACGTCCTTTAATATAAGTTTGAGGAGAGGTGTCTGTTTTTAAGAGCACTTGTTGCATTTCCAGAGAATCCACATTCAGTTTGCTGTACCCACATGGCAACTGACAATCATCTGAAAATCCAGTTCCGGGGATCTGATGTCCCTTTCTGACCTCCATAAGACCTTGTACATATGTGATGCCTAGTCATACATGGACGCAAAGCACCCATACAGATGAAATAAAATAAAATATTTCTACATGTTTGAAAGACATTTTAAGGAGAGACAAGCTAGCAAAAACAAGTATATGTGATAAAATTCATTTTATATATGTATAAAAATGTCAAAATGAAACCATTATTTTGCACAATTAATATACACTAACAATTTCTTTTGTTTACATCTATGTGTTTTGTGTATATGAATGTTTTGCATGTATGTATGTCTGTGTACTACATGCATGTCTTCTTCCCACAGAGGTCAGAAGCAGGCATGACATACCCTTGAAGTGGAGTTACAGATGGTTGTGAGCTACGGTGTGGGTGCTGGGAATCAAAACCAAATCTTTTGCAAGAGCAACAAGTGCTCTTAATAGCCTGAATCACTTCTCCAGACCAATGCATACTAATGTTTAAAAGCAGCATTATGAAGTACAGAGACTATAGCCCCACCACTTTGGAACTTCCATAATTCATATTCATAAAATCATCAACTCAGGAAGTTCAGTAACTCATGACACCATCAACTCATGACATTCCGTGCACAGCCTTTTCCTGATTAGGTGGGTCTTTTCATCTTTCTCAGAGCCACAAAGTTATTATTCCCCTGAAATTGATTATTACCATTACCATGCATTCCTTTCTATCTTTACCACATGGGTATATTTCTATAAACAAAGTGTTACGCTGTGGATCCTTCAAAACATTACAGAAATAGCACGGTACTCATGTATGTTTTTTTATCTCTGGCAATACCAACTGGGCCAATATTGCTCCCCAGGGGGTAGGAATGGATTTAGACGTGGAATGTGGAGATTCTTACTCTCCTGATGTATAATCTATAAATATACATAGAGCATATAAACAGATGTAGAATATATCTGAGAAATTAAAATTTCATAGAAGCGTTAAGGGAAAATTACTTGAAAGACTCTTTAGGGAGGCAATAATGAAAAAGACTGTTCTACATTACAAATAGTTTCCTTAGCTCTCTGTCTGTGAGATGTATCCTCGCTAATGCATTCAGTAGTAGTCTGTTGCTTCTTTACTGTAAGAGCATTCCACCATAAGAATAGGCTGTAATTTATGTACCATTCTGCTGTGGATAGTACTCCTGGTCAGTTTCTTAATTATGAGCATCCTTTAGCGCGTCTCCCTGTAATCATATAAATGGCTTTATCCAGGGTGGCCTTGCTGAGGTTTGAGCATTTACATAATTAGCCTTTTACAATTTTTCAGACAGTCCATAGAACCTGTCCAGATCCAAACGAAGATATATAGACCCCATTCTTGGCCAGAATTTTGAAGAACTTTCAGTACCAGAGTCAGAGATTATAGGGATTGCTTTCTCCATAAATTCCCGCTGGCATAGGACAGAACAAAAGAAAAATCACTGCGTCTGTCAACAATACTCAAGCTGGGGTTTTGGTTCAGCTGGTAGAGTGCTTGCCTAACATTTACAAAGCCCTAGTTTCTGTCCTCAGCAATGAATAAACCTGACATGGTGATGCATATCTGTAATCTTAACCTTCAAAAGGAAGAAACAAAAGGATCTAAAGTTTAAGGTCATCCTTGCCTACTAGCAAGTTTTGAGACCAGCCTGAGATAAATAAGTAAATAAGGTCCTGTCAGGGTAGAAAGAATACTCTCACTAAGTCAGCTCCTTTTGTGGACTGTCTCTCTGTCTCTCTGTCTCTCTCTCTCTCTCTCTCTCTCTCTCTCTCTCTCTCTCTCTCTCTCTCTCTGTGTGTGTGTGTGTGTGTGTGTGTGTGTGTGCGCGCGCGCGCGCGCGCGCGCGCGTGTGGGCGTGCGCGTGTTCCTAAAATGATTCTTATGCAAGTAAAAATACTCTAATTTTTGTACATATGTGTTCTGAAAATCAACACTCAGTTAACTAAAATTACAAATCCACAGATCTAATTTCTTAAGTTTTTAAAAGCTAATGTTTTATTCTGTGTATTAAGTTAGCGATATTTAGAAATGGCCTTTAAATGGCCTTTGAATAATATTGTTTCTATTTAACAGTTAACTAGGTGCATTAAAGAATTTAACTACATCTGTAAACTTAATAAATTTAACTCCCTCTCCTTTTTAAAAGTAATTGTCTGGTTTTGCAAATAAACCTTTCAAGTACTTAAATTTACAAATCTAAAAAATTAAACTTATAAACAAGACAATCCTTAAGTGCCTTAAATATTCTAATTCAGTTTACCAATCCTTAAGTACCTTAAATATTCTAGTTCAGATTACAAACTTCCTATGATTTCCATTCATCTCCATAAGCTGAAATTAGTTACTCAATTACATAGTTTAACATTGGAATTAAAGCGCTGAGACAACGCTCTAAAGAGGGTAGAATCTTTTTATTTTTCTGTCATACATTATATTCTGACTGCAGCTTCCCCTGCCTCCACTTCTCCCCAAATTCCACTCCTTCTCCATTTCCCTTTAAAAAGAAAAAAGAGCAGACTTCCTAAGGATATCAACGGAACATGGCATAACAAGCTACAATAAGACTAGGCACAAACCCTCATATCAAGGCTGGATGAGGCAACCCAATAGGAGGAAAAGGGTCCTATGAGCAGGGGCACCCCCACACTCCCACTATTAGGAGTTCCACAAGGACAACAAGCTACACAACCAAAACATATGGACAGGACCTAACTCATGCAGGGTCCATGATTATCTCTTCAGTTTCTGTCACTCCCTATGAGCCCTGCTTTGTTGATTCTGTAGGCTGTGTTCTCATAATGTCCTCGACCCTTCTGGTTCCTACAGTATTACCTCTCCCTATTTTGAGGGGTTCCCCTGCCTCTGCCTAGTGTTTGGCTGTGGGTTTCTGCATCTGCTCTTATCAGTGACTGGATGTCACCTCTCTGATGACAATTGGGCAAAGCACCGGATCTACAAATACATCAGAATATCATTAGCAATCATTTCATTGAATTTCTTCCAGCCTTGTTTGGTTCTATTCTGGGTCTCTGGGCTGCCCAGCCTCTGGTTTCTGGCTGTCCAGGAAGTGCCAGGCATGAGAATCTTCCCAGGGAGTGGGCCTCAAATTGAACCAATCATTGGTTGGCCACTCTTACAAGTTCTGTGCCACCATCACTACAGTATATCTTGTAGGCGGAACAGATTGTAGGCCACAGATTTTGTGGCTGGGTTGATGTCCTAGGCCTACTGGAAGCCTTACCTGGTTATAAAACATGGCTGGCTCAGGCTCTGGATCCCCCATTACTAGGAGTCTTAGCTAGGATCATAGATTTCTGGGAGTTTCCATTGTACTAGGTTTCTATATCACTCCCCAAATGCCCCGATTCCAATCATCTCTCCCAGTACTCTCTCCCTCCAACCGCCCCTCCTGATCCCTCTTGTTCTCATCCTCACCTGCCCCCATCCACCCTCAAGATTATTTCCATTTACCCTTCCCAGGGAATTCCATTCATCTCCCCTTGAGCCCTCCTTGTTACTTAGCCTCTCTGGGTCTGTGGGTTGTAGGACGGCTACCCTTTACTTAACAAGTAGTGTCCACGTATCAGTGAATACATACCATGTGTGTCTTTCTGTGTCTGAGTTACCTCACTCAGAATGCTCTTTTCTAGTTCTGTGCATTTGTCCGCAAATTTCATGAAGTCATTGTTTTTAACAGCTGAGTAATACTTCATTATGTAAATGTACCACATTTCTTTATCCATTCTTCAGTTAAAGGACATCTAGGTTGTTTCCAGTTTCTGGCTCTTATGAACAAAGCTGTCATGAACATAATTGAGCAAGTGTCTTTGTGGTATGACGAAGTATCCTTTGGGCATATGCCCAAGAGTATTACAGCTGGAATTTGTGGCACAATAATTCCCAATTTTCTGAGAAACTGCCACATTGATTTCCAAAGTGGTTGTGCAACTTTGCACTCCCACCAGCCGAGGAGGATTATTCCCTTTGCTTCACATCCTCAACAGCATGAGCTATCACTTGTGTTTTTGTTTTTAGCCATTTTGACAGGTGCAAGATGGAATCTTAAGTAGTTTTGATTTGCATTTCCATGATGACTAAGGATGTTGAACATTTCTTTAAGAGTTTCTCAGCCATCTGGGAGTCCTCAATAAAGAATTCTTTGTTTAACCTAATGGAAGAGAAAGTGGGGAATAATAGCCTTGCACACTTTGACACAGAAGACAGCTTCTTGGACAGACACCAATAGCATAAGCACTAAGATCAACAATCAATAAATGGGACCTCATGAAACAGAAAAGCTTCTATAAGGCAAAGGGCACTGTCAGTAGAACAAAATAGCGGAAAAGATTTTCGCCAACTCCACATCCAACATAAGGCTAATATTCAAAATATGTAAAGAATTCAAGAAACTAGATAACAACAAACCAAATAATCCAATTTTTAAATTAGGGTATATTCTTCTAAACACTTTAAATACTTATTATTCTAACTATACATCGGTGCTTTAAAAATAGTAATAGTTTTACTCTGATCATATGAAATAGTTTTATTCTTAATCATAAATTTTTCTGCTACTCAATAAAAAATGTTTGTATCATTCCACACAATTTAGAGACTGACTTTCCCTGCCATTTGAGGGGGAGACACTAATCAAAACATTATTTACTGAAGGAACTAACCTGGCCCTACTTATTTTTTTAATGGCAATGTTCAAACTTTCAAATGCATTAGAATATAGCATTAATTTGATAGGAGTCATATTTTGAAGCCAAATTATACATCATCCATACAAAATTAATTACCTCATTTTACATAATTTTGCATTTTTTGGCTTGTCAGAGACATGTATGTACTTCTCCCTCTGAATCAAGAAACCTTTGAACTTGATTCTTTCCATACAGAACCACACAAATTTGAAAAAAAAAATAGAGGCTAAATGCATTATAGATTTCTTCTGAGCTTTTTTTTTCCCACAATGCATTGATTCTTTGTGGATTTCACATTCTGTTTCCCAACCCCACTCAACTCCCTTTCCCCTTGCCTCTGCCCTCGGCTTTTGTGAAGGACCCCCCTCCCCCAAAAACAAAATTTAAAAGTATAGCCAAAAACACAAAACAGAAGAAAAAAACAAACAAACAGAATTTCGGCATGGAAACTGTAGTGTGGCCCACTGAGTTGCATAGTGCACCCCTTAGTCTAGACATCTTTACTTTTAAGTGTTCATTGCAATGGATCATTGGTCTGGCTTGGGGGCTCTGGCTTGTGCTACCCTATTGATACTGGTCTCTCCTTGGAACTCCTGGATATCCTGTTGTTGTCCTTTGTCAAAGAGATCCTGTAGCTTTGAATCTGCACCTTTCACACACTCCAGCAGTTTCTAAAAGGAGGGTAGTAGTGTTGGAGTGGGATAACTGATAGCCCTGGTTCTGAGCCTGGGTGGTAGCTGGGTTGGTCAGCCTCCCAGCTTTTCCTCATCGTCACCACCAGGGCGCGCTCTCTAGCACTGCCCCAGCAAGCTGACGGAATGCAGTGTGCAGCAAGAAGCAGGACCAGTTCTCTCATACCCATGGGTCCGGCTTGCCCGTACTCATACCACCAGAGCCAGCTACTGTTTGCCCAGGTGAGGTGGAAAGCCTGCTCTCTCAATTGTTGCAGCTGGGGAGGGACAAGGCCAGCTCTTCCATTCTCATGCTCCCAGGCCAGCTCTGCTACCTGCCGCAGATGACAAGGGGTGGGGTGGGGACATATTTCCCTCATTCATCCCACCACATGGCATACAAGGGAGCGAGTGGGTGCCAGCCTCCCGCTCTCACTGCTACAGGACCAGTTCACCAACATTCCCACAAACAGAATCCACTCTAGAGGGCTTCCCATGCAAGTGCAGGACCTGCCTGACCTCCCATGTGGCTGCAGCTAGTGAGGGGCAGGACCAGCTCTCCTGCACCTGTGACCCCTGGGGGACAGCTCTCCCACCTGCCACAGTTGGCAAGGGGTGGGGAAGGGCATATTTCCCTCACCCATGCCATCACATGGCAGACAAGGGGGGAGCGGGATCAACTCTCCAGCTCTCACGCCCTTTGGGTTGACTCACCTGTGCCCCTGCCAAGAGGATCTGCTCTACTGTGCTGCCTGGGCGAGATGAGATGCTAATTCCTTTTCTCTCATGCCCTCAGGGCCAGCTCTCTCACCAACCACAGGCAATGAGAGTGGGTAAGTGGGGAGGTTTTCACCCACTCCCCCATAAGGCAGATGGCGGCTGGAGCCATAACTCCAAGCACTTTTTCATGTCTTCTGAGTTTTCTGATCATTTGACCACAGCCCCCCACTCCAAGACTAACCAGGTATGGAGAGGCCTCCATTCCTGGGGGCTGAAGATATGTCTCATTTGGTAGAGTAATTGCCTAACTAATTGTGGACCACCATTTGAAGTCTTATTCTGCTTTCTTAAACAAAGACACTGGGGGAAGAATGGGGCTAATTCTTCAAAGTATTCTACAAGCTAGCAATTTTCCCTGAAATCACCGGAGTTACTTTCTTTGAAAGTCAATTTCACAAAATGATTTTGCTTTCTCTCTCTGGCTAAGCAACAAATAGAACATAGGCATCTGAGGGTGGGATGAGAACTTTGCTAAAATTGTGCTGAGTACTCTGCTCTGGACTTTATCAATGTTACGTGCATCATTTCAGAGTCATAGTTATAATAGCTCTCTTTACAGGTTAAAAAAAAAAACCTAGAAGGTAGTGAGAGCATGTGAAAATAGGCCTGTCTGTCATTGATGCCTACAACAAATCAAATCAGTATAAGACATCCAATATATTGAAAGAATTATCAATGTTTTAAGTTTTCCTATTTTGCCTAAAACTTGAGGCTAGTGGGCTTATCTTGTAGAGAATAAATTAGTGAATAAAATGATAGTCTCTAAGGCGAATGTCTCTACTGCAACTATTAAACTCTACTCTAGTAAAATATATAACCCCACACATACAAAAAAAAATGAACCAGTGTGATGATATCTTGTTTGTACAAATAAAGCTTGCCTGAAGATCAGAGGGCGGAGCTAGCCATTAGCTAACCATAGAGGTCTGGAGGTCTGTACAGACAGACAGGAGATGATATGGCTGGGTAGAAAGAGGAAGTGATAAGGCAAGAGGAAACAGAAACTCTCTTTTCGGCTGAGAAGTTGAGAGGTGAGGTGACTGTGGTTTTTGCTCCTTTGTCTCTGCTCTCTCAGCATTTTCCCCATTATCTGACTCCGGGCTTTTATTATTAAGACCTATTAGAAATCATGCTATAAACCAGCATGATTACTGAAGACACCACACACTTTGTTTTTGATGTGAAGAAACACCAAACTAGAACTGAGCTAGAATTTTCTTCCCTGCAGGCTACCTTTCAAGTTGAAGGAAGGGACTACACGGGGTGCTGAAAAAGAGAATGCCAAAACAGCTTTACCCACCTGTGAAATCTACTATGTACAATAACAATCTGCCAGGCAAGATGTGCCTGTCGGCACAATAGTTATATGACTGTTATGGGGTAAACAACCACTCTCTTGCTAGATATGAGGCCCACTTCTCAAGCTGGTACTGTAAACCTGCTCAAAAACCCATGACTAATGAGGCCTTAGACCCGAGGAACAAATTTACTAGTGGTGTTCAACTAAACTGTTATGCTACCAAACTGCCTCCTGGATATTTATATTTATACTCATAGATAACTGTTACTTCCATCCTTCATTAGAGTAGCCTCTCTTTTCAATGAATAGTGGTGGATGCAGAGTCATGTGGCTGTTTAAGATGCTGAGAATAAGTGACAACTGAGAATCCTGTCCTAAACAGAACATTTATACCAACTTCTCTAAGACTGTGAGAACATTACAGAAGGGCTTCCTATGAAACCATAGCTGCAGGAGGGCCATGATTTGGGACAACAGCAGGGTATCCAAGAGGAATTTCAGTTAGGGTTCAGTGATGATGGTGTGCCAGAGGCCTTGAGCCAGACCAGTGACTCATTGCAATGAACCTTTGCAGGTGGGGCTGATTGGACCAAAGCTCTCAGTTCTACTAGGACAATTTAGGAGGTGTTGTAAAGACAGTAGAGATGGAGCACTGAGGTGTGCTTTCTGCTTGCTTTGTTTTGCTTTTAATTAGTTTTGGGGGATGCTGCAGTGGTGAGAGACAGATATGGAAAGATGGGGAAGTAAGATGGGGTATTGGAATGGATGATGGGAAATTCCCAAAGAATCAATAAAGAATTTTTTTTTAATGTAAAAGACAGAACATTAGGGGAAAGGGGCTGTCAAATGCTGTCTTCTGGTCTGGAGAGATGGCTCAGAAGTTAAGAGAACTGGCTGCTCATCAGAGGTTCTGAGTTCTTTTCCAAATATTCATACAGTGGCTTATAACAGTCTGCAACTCCAGTCTCAGGGGATTTGACACGCTTTTCCAGTCTCTGTGTATACTGTGTGCACAAGGCACACAGACATACATGCAGTCAAAACACCCACACTACAGAATGTGGAACTGAGGCTCAAGGAAAAATGCAATGTGTTTTCTTCTTGACACACAATTACAAAATAGACCTAAGATTTAAAACTAGGGTCTAGGACATAAGTGGTGGCCCATGCCTACTCTCCCAGCAATTGTGATCTGGAGAGGGAAAATGAGGATCCTTCCACTGTAGCCTGAGCTACACAAGACCCCATATAAGAAAACGAATAACTAAGTATGCACAGTTTAAATAAACCAGACTCCAGTCATTTTGCCACTGGACATCTCTGCATCACTTGTCTAGAAGTGGAGATGCAGGGAAGGAGCAAGATGAAGGGCGGGTGAGGAGATCTGAGACTGAAAGTGTAAGCAGCACGCATCTCATTCTGGCTTACTGTGTGCCAAGTTTGGGGACATTCTTGCTGTTATTTATACATGTATCAAATTATCAAAGGAAAAATCTCAATAAAATTTATTTTAAAACTTTAGATAGCCAGGCAGCAGTGGTATAAGCCATTAATCCCAGCACTTGGGAGGCAGAAGCAGGAGGATCTGTGAGTTCAAGGCCAACCTGGTCTACAAAGAGAGTTCCAGGACAGCCAGAGCTGTTACACAGAGAAACCCTATCTCAGAAAAAAAAAATTTAGATAAAAATTTATTGTGAGTATTCATATATAATTGGGACATCTATATCATAACCCCTGCCCAAGATTCAGAAAAAATCAAGAAAGAAGGTATAGATAGATTGTAGGAATGAAATGAAGAGGAATGCCAGAACAAAACAATGTCTTCCGGACATTATAGGACCATTGCACTCATAAACTCACAGTAGCTGTGATTGCCTGTATAAGACCTGAGCAAGATCAAGACAATGAATAGTCCAGCATGGAAAGGGGAAGAACTCACAAGTCCCATCCTAGCTGAGTAACTATTGACAGTGGGGAACTCACTTTTCCTTAAGGGTGTAGTTCCTGGTAGGTCAGTCATGCTCCCGTGGATGGTCCCATACCAGGAACACTAATAGCAACATAAATTAGACTCCATGGTTTAAAGAAGAGAGGAAGATGGAATATCAGCAGGTGGATGGTATATCTGCAAGGAGTTAGACGGGGCTGGTGAGGATGAATATGATCAAATGACATTTTATGCATATATGAGAGAATTTATAAAATACATATTTTTAAAGGCGAGTCATATTTTGTTGGCAATAAAAACATTCTGAAATTGGATGATAATAATGGATTCACTGTTCTCTAAGTTGGTTAAAAATCACTGAATTATGTGGCATGAAAGTTATTCCCTAATAAAACTATTAAAAATACAACTACTTTCAGATTTAGAGAGCACAGATATATTCCCACCTACCGCAGACTACCTCCTGTCATTTTCTGGTTTCCTCCACAAATCTTCTGAGTTATCAAACAAGCACCTGAAAACCTATTGAACTAAATAACTACATGCGAAGAATGTGACTCTGTGTTTCTTTATTCCTATTGGCCTTTTCCTTGAACATACTCCTTAGCACTGAGCAAGGACACCAAAAGGTCATACTGTGAGATACTAAACTTTTGAGAGGGTTTTTTATCAGCTCGCAGAAGGATATTTCCTGCTTCTAATTTGATTTCTATAATCACAACACGAAATATCTGTCACCCAATCTCATGGATATGTTTTATTTTGTGGCAAATATGAATCACTGCCTGTTTTCATTTATAAATTCCAAAGTAAGATAACTGATTAATACTCATAACATGGAGTGTGGTGAGTACTCCTGAGTGTCAACTTGACTTGATTGAGAATGACCACAGAAGCGTGTCTTTGGGTGAGTCCAAGAGGGTATTTCCAGGAAGGTTTAACCTACCCTGAACATGGCTGTCACCATCCTAGGAAATAGGATTGTAAATCAAATAAAAAAGATAGCAATCTGAGCCCTGGAATTCATCACTCTCTGTGTCCTGGCTGCATATATAACATGAGCATGCTTTCTCCTACATAATAGACTGTACCCTCAAACTGGGAACCAGAAATCTTTCTTTCTTTGAGTTTTTTTGTCAGGTACTCTGTCACCAAAACAAGGAAAGTAACTAAATGCAGAAAACTAGCACCAAGGGGCAAAACCATTGCTAAAATAAACCTGACATGTGCTTCTTAGGTTATTTTGAACCACTTTGTAGGAGCATTATGGAAGAGTTTGAAGCTACAGTCTAATGAAGCCCTGGAATGCTACACACAGATTTCAATAGATCATTATGATGGGAGTTTGAAAAGACAGAATGTTGAAAGGAACAGACGTTGGAGGTTGGGGTCATGAGGTGTCAGAGGAAAACAATAAATCAATCAGGAACTAGGTTATCAGTCATTCATATCATATTCTGGCAATGAATCAACTTCATTCTTCCCATGTCATTGAGTAAGGCTGAATTCAAAAATAACGGGCTTATTTGTTTGGAAGTGAGAATTTCAAGACAGCATAGCATTTAGGCTGTCATGAGTATTGCCCACTGCTTATCCAAGTTTAACTTATCCAAATTTACAGTGAAAGAGAGCAGAAGGACATGAAAAAATGTGTAGCTGGATGAGGAGGAGAATAAAAAGGGGTTTAAAGATACAGACAAGGCAGTTTTAAGGAACTGTAATTGTAAAAGAAATAGAGTCATTGAAGAGGAAATTGGCGCTCTGTATTAGGACAATAAGAAAGGTGCCCCTGAGGATAGAACTCCACCCTTAAAAGTCTCCAATTTTTAAAAATGCAAATTCATTTAAAAAGGATTGATTCTGAGCCGAGAATGCCACATAAGGGGCTCCCTGCTAGGGAAGAGTTTTTTGCAGATTCATCTACCAAAGTGTTCAGAGGCTGGTGCAGCTGCGTTCTGAGAGAGCCAAGCTATACCTTGAGTTGGCAGCAGATCTTAAAAGCACTGCTCGTGTGATACTGATTTTGCAAGTATGAAAGACGCAAGAAGAAGAAGGCCATAGAGATTTTTTTTCTTAAGTTTCTAGCAAGCCACTAAAGCCAAACAAAGTGTGGTTAGGTCAAAGTCCCTCCATGAAGGCCAAGAGGGCACTGTCAGAAGCTGGGAAAGGGAAGCCTAAGTCATGTTGGAGACTTTGGAATATTAAAGAGTCTGAAACCATGGGAGGAGATTCATTGGGGAATGCTGAAGGTGCTAGTAAACCTAGCCCAAGAGAGAGGTTGTATGTGCTACAGGTGTCAGAGCTGAAATAGGTAGTACTACCCGAGCTTTTTGTGTCCCAAATAATTCAATCACAAGCCCTAGATGCTTTAGATAGAATTACAGAATTTGGTATGTGCTCTGCTGGGATTTGGTCTTACTTTCCTTGCTATGTTCTACTTCTTCCCTTTTAGGATAAAAATATGTACTCCATGCCTTTGTATATTAGAAATATACCCATAATTTTTTATGAGTTCACAGTTAAGATTTTGTCTTGAATCTCAAAAAAAAAAAAAAAAACTAGACTCTGAACAGTGACAGGTCTATTAAAGACTAGAGACTTTGAATGCAGTTTGTATTATGAGATAGCCATGAACCTTTGAGAATGAGAGGAGAAAAGATATGTCTTAATGGTGATGAATTTGAGTGTCACATTGACAAAAGGTAATTGTGGTAGTTGATCCTAATTGGGAGTTTGGTAAGATTTAGAATCACAATGAAAACACTTTGACCAGTATTTTTTCATAGCAATGATAAATGTAGCTCATTCACAGAGCTATTCTTTCTCTATTTTTGTATCTCCTTGACTGTGTAACAGATTTTTTTTTAAAAAAAAATATTTCAGCACAGAAAAGTATTCTTTTATCCTTGTTGAACTCTAAAAGATATGAGGAAAGTTTTGATCTTCTAAGAGTATAGTCCAATTGGTAATTAACAACTAGGACAGAATATCCAGCTATTTACCTCAAGATGTTACAAGTTAGATGGGCCAAGAGAAGGTCAACCTTACCCATCTCTGCTTATTTCAAAGCATCTGAATACAAATGTGTTTACAGCGGAAAATCCTCATGCCTCTACTTGCCCAAAAGGATGACCCACTGCTGTGGTTTGAATAGGTTCTCTCCAAACTTCACGTGTTATCAGTGTGATAACATTATAAGATGGAGCTTTAAGAGATGATTAAGTCTGAAGGAGAAAGAGATTTAGACCTTATAAACAAATTTTGTTATAGTGTGCTTGTTTGCCTTAATCATAAAGGCTACAGTTGTTCTTCTGTTTGGAAAATTAAGCAACAACAAACCATACTGGAAGCAAAGAATGACCCTCACCAGACAACCACCAGTCTGCCAGTCCAGATCTTGGACTTCCCAGCCTCCAGAATTGGGAGAAAGTATATCTCTGGTCTTTATAAATTACTCATGTTCAGCTGTTTTGTTACAGCAACACAAAGGGCTATGACAATCTTTCATGTAACCAAAGTTTTTCCCCTTTTCATCATTAGCCCATACTATGAAGGTTAATGGAATATGCTGTGAAATTGTGAGGAATAGTATTTGGAGAGAATTGCCAGCATCTTCTGTCATCCACTCTGGTCTATAGCCGGTGCACTAAATTTTGTCCTTGGAGAAACTGGATCATCAGACAGTTGTGCTCTTTATCCATTTTGGCTCTTCCTTGTTTTACATTTACCAAGCTGAGCTTTGAAATTAGGCCATCAAGCAATGCCAAGATAAAATGTGGCCTAAATTGTTTTCTTTTGATTTTATTTCTTGCCCTTTTTAAAGATTTTTTTGTAATACTATATTGTCCTCTTTAACCTAGGCTAGAGAAATAAATTCTTTCATGAGCAAGAAGCAGAATTTGTCACATAAACTTTTTCAAAACTGAAATTTCAAAAGTCTCATTCAAGTAAGGATATAGACCCTGTTCTATTTCTTTAAACTTATTTCAGTGTGTGTGTGTGTGTGTGCATTTTATATGTATACATATGTATATTCCCACATACCAGGATACATAAGGTAGTCAGAAGAAAAATTGTGGGAGTCACTTTTATCTTTGCACCACATGGGTCCACCATATTGAATTCAGGTTGCCAGGCTCAGGAACAAGCACTTTTCCTTGTTGAGCCATCTCACTACCCTAAGCCCCTTTCTTTTGGTGTTCTGGATAAAGTACTGTGTATGGGTATAAAAATTATCTCTAGTCTTGCATTACTTTTACTACTTCCAATTACAATGCTGTTTCTACAGTTCTTAGTGGTGCAATGTACAGCATTGTAGAAAGCATAGAAAGTACAAAAAAGAAAGACGTTGCATTTTGTCTCCTTCCTTGTCTCTATTTCGCAAGTCTACATTTAGTTTACCTTCTGAAGTAAACTCTTTCCTTATTTGTCCATACATGAAGTTCTTTTCCAAACTATCCTCATGTTTTAACATGAACATAAAATCATTCAGTACTGGCTAAAGAAATAACAAAACCAAACAATGAACAATTGATAGCAATCCAAGTTCTCTTTTGCCATATTCACTGATAGACTGGTGCAGTCATGGGAAAGGAAAGAGTATCACAATAAGAATAACATTCTCTAATCTTGCTGCCCATACAGCGTATTTATTGAGACTCACTATAAAGGACATCTGCGATTTGGGAAATGTGGTGTTATTGATGGACTGACTCATTGTAAAGGATGGTTTTGGTTGATTGATACATAACAACATACTTTCTTAAGGATAGTAGAACCCTTACTCAACGAACACAAGCCAGGTGCATTTTGATGATGAAGAAAAACCCCCACTGAGTCTGACAGTTTTCCAGGAAAGAAAGGAAGCGAGAACCCTAAGACAAATCTGTGCTGTCTCCCAGTTCTGACTATTGCCAGCCTTGGTAAAAATGGTTCTCCACAGGATGCAAAAGTCGGGGTTGACTTTATGGGTTGTGATATTGGGCACCTGGTGGGTTTTGACTGAACTGTTTACTCAGAGAATTCACTTAAAGGTAACCCACAGAGCACCTGCAGTTGCCTGTGGTCTCCGTGTTGTGCCAGCTGACGATGCATAACCCATGCTAGGAAATAAAACAGATTGTTCTTCAAATAAAACAGAATCTTAACAAAAAGCAGCAAACAAAGAAAGGCAATGTAAATACTGATTCTCATCGCCTTTCTTCTCCAAATTCTTTTGCCCCCAAAACATACTGTAAAGTGGACCTTCAAGATCCTAGTGCACAGTCATTGCATTCTTCCCGTTTCTGCAGCATCACCAAGGGGACCTTCCCTCTTGCTTATTCCATGTACATAGTAAAGAGCAGTGCCATCACCATCCTCTGAACCCTAGAGATCATCATATGGCATTGTTCATATGTTAGGAGTTTGGTGTAAGTGGAATAAGACATTTTTACAAGTTTGGTACTGTATCTGGAATCTAATACATGCTCAAGAAATGTTATTATAGTATCATGAGTCTGCATCTATTTCTTCCAGAATTACTTCTGAACCGGTGGGTTCAGACTAATCAATGATTTACCATTGCTTCAAAAGTAACCCCAAGACTTGCCAAGAGGGATCGGTTAGCTCTTCGTGAACCACTTCCACCCAGGTATTGAACCCCATCTCTCATTTAACACTTCAGATTATACTTCTATCCCAGTGGAACAACGGACTTATTGAATGAGCAGTGTTTGAGCATCCAGAAGAGTTTTGTATACTCTATCTACTCTGCATACCACACTCCATCCTGACTTTCTTTTGAAAATCTCCAGCCATTTACAATTGACTGACCTCTCTGGCCATCCTAATGATTTGAGGCAGAGAAGGGTCCCATGAAACTCCAGTGTGATCCCAGAAGTACCTGAGTTCATCTCTGTTCTGATACTTCATCACCCCATTTCTCAACTATTCTTTTTGTGAGCCTCTAACCAGGCATTTCCTAAATTTTAGTACACATACAGATTGCCATGGTAACTGGACATCCTCATTTCATACAACTGGGTGGGATCCATTTTCTAACAAACACCTATATAAGATTTTTTTTTCATTCCATTGACCACAATTTGAGTACTAAGGTACTAGACAGTGGTCTCTGGTGCCAGGATTCTTATATAAGCCTTTCTCTTCCCCCATTGTCTCTTGAGTTAGATCTTCTCCCTGGGGGGTGTTTAAATTAATATGTGGTTGATTGAACATACCATGGCATTCTATCCTGATTGGTCCACTTCTGTAACAAATTAGGAGCAAGTTTTCTGGTCTGCATGGCATTTGCCTTGGCTTTCAGTGCCTTGCCCATGAGTGTGTTATTAAACTTTTACCCCTTTTGCACAGCTCACTTCACTTCTCATTTTCTTGTTCCAGTGTGTGCTTCTCCTTTTCCAGTTACTGCCAAGAGATGAGAGGGACATGGGAAAGTGGAACAGAAAAGTCAAAGAGGAAGACAGAGAGAAGAGGGACAAAGAAAAGCCAGTGACTGTGAGAGAATTCTAGAAGAAGGGAAATGACTAATCGCACCCCCTGTATAATTCCAGCTCACGTACTTACACTTCTTGTGTATTTGGACTCCGTTTCTCTTACTTTTCCTGGGAACTGAGCTCAACTCTCTTCATTTACCCATCTCTGTTGGCAGAGAGCATTCTGTGGTATTGCAACCTGCGACTCATGAAAATTTTATATATAGGCATAGGAAATAACTCTAATTGTGACTCTTCTTTGATATGGGATCCCCTTCTGTATGCTGTGAATGCCATTGGTAAAGGAATAAAGCTACTGTGGTCTACAGCAGGGCAGAATTGAGTAAAGTGGGAATTCCAAGCAGATAGAGGAGGAAAGAAGGAAGAGTCAGGGAGATGCTACGTAGCCACCGGAGGAGAAAGATAGCCATTCGCCGGTACCGGTAAACCATGAACCTCGTCGTAAAATATAAAATAATAGAAGTGGATAAATTTAAAATGTAAGCTCTAGTTCGAAATACACTTAAGCTATTGGCCAAACAGTATTGCAATTAATATAGTTTCTGTGTGATTATTTCTGGTCTGGGCAGCGGGGAAACAAATAAGCAGCTTCTGACTACACTCCTTTGAGAGGCCGACACTCGTCATCCTGGATATCACTCTCTCAAAAAAAAAAAAAAACTAGGGCAGCTGCACCTTCACAGTGGTGTGAAGGTTATACCCTTATTACCAGTGACAAAAAGACTGGGGACCCTTGAAAGAACTTGCTAAAGAAAGAAGCCTGTGTAGTATCAGCCTCCAAGATGGCCCTCAACGATCCCATTGTAGCAGGATCAGTCTATGTACACAACAGCATGAGACAGAGATGAGGTAGAACACTCAAGACTAGCTTACAGACAATTGCAGCCTCTGTCTTAATTGCATAGTCTCTTGCTCTGTTCTCTTAGACGACTTTCTGAGAGTCAAGCCACGATTTGGAGCAGCCCAGTGCACAGGCATGTATGGTAGATAACCCAGATTTGAGACCTGCCTGTGATTCTATGAGGAAGCACAGAAGCTGTTGCAGTAACATCTGAGCTACATGTAACAGTTTAACTGCCATCTAGTAAAAGGACTGTAAGCCAGATCCGCTCAGCTAAGCCACAGCTGGAATCGCGCCCTTCAGAAAGCGTGTGAAATAACCGGTGTTTATTGTTTAAGCTACTAGATTTCAAGGCAATTTGTTGCACAGCAATAAGTAATGGGTGCAGCAGATAAGGTCAGACTTCATAGTATATTAAAGACTGAGAAGCCTAACAGTCTCTCCCCAGAACTCTGAAAAGATGTACGATAGCAGTTACTACCAACTCAGAAGACACAGGGAAACTCCCAGAAAGTTTGGATGAGGTGGCAAATCTCTTCTTTGTAAAGCCAGTATTCTAGATAAGGTCTAGGTCCCATGGGCCAAAAGAATTTACAATAAAATGTAGCTTCTAAACATTTCTATTGAATCTTCAAGCTGAATTCAGTCATTCTTATTAAGATGCTGGGTTAATGAATTAGTATTTAAGCAAAGAAAAGGATAAATATACTGGTGTTCCCAGTAATAATGTGCGGCATCACTGCGAGGGACAGCATTTGAAGGGCCTTGAAAGCAGAGCATGCATCTGTATGTAACAATCCTGAGGAAGGACTCCAAGGATAACAGTCAAGTGTCATTGCACCCCTCCCTGGGTTCCCGTGGAAAGCCTGGAGCTAAAGGTCTGGCTGCTAAAGTGGCCTTTTTTATTCATTTTTATTGAGCTCTTCATTTTTCTCTGTTCCCCTCCCTGCCTCTACCCTCCCCTTCAACCCTCTCCCAAGGTCCCTATGCTCCCAATTTACTCAGGAGATCTTGTCTTTTTCTACTTCCCATGTATACTAGATCTATGTCTATCTCTCTTCGTGTCCTCATTGTTGTCTAAATTCACAGGGATTGTGACTAGCGGGATGGTTTTCTTTGCTTTATGTTTTAAAACCACCTATAAGTGAGTACATGTGATAATTGTATTTCTGGGTCTGGGTTACCTCACTCAAAATGATGTTTTCTAGCTCCACCCATTTTCATGCAAAATTCAAGATGCTGTTATTTTTTTCTGCTGTGTAGTACTCCATTGTGTAAATTACCATATTTTCTTTATCCATTCTTCAGTCAAGGGGCATTTAGGTTGTTTCCAGGTTCTGGCTATGACAAACAATGCTGCTATGAACATAGTTGAGCACACATGTCCTTGTGGCACGATTGAGCATCCTATGGATACATACCCAAAAGTGGTATGACTGGATCTTAAGGAAGGCTGTTTCCTAATTTTCTGAGAAATCACCACACTGACATCCAAAGGGGATGTACCAGCTTACATTCCCACCAGCAATGCAGAAGTGTTCCCTTTACCCCACAACCTCTCCAGCATAAATTGTCATTAGTCTTTTTGATCTTGGCCATTTTTAACAGGTGTAAGATGGAATCTCAGAGTTCTATTGATTTACATTTCTCTGATGACTGAGGATGTTGAACATTTCCTTAAGTGTCTTTCAGCCATTTTAGATTCCTCTTTTGAGAGTTCTCTGTTTAGGTCTGTACTCCATTTTTTTATTGGATTACTTGTTCTTTTGGTTTCCAATTTCTTGAGTTCTTTTTATATTTTTTTGAGATCAGACCTCTGTCTATTGTGGAGTTGGTGAAGATTTTTTCCCATTCTGTAGGCTGTTGTTTTGTCTTGTTGACCATGTCCTTTGCTTTACAGAAGCTTCTCAGTTTCAGGAGGTCCCATTTATTATCTGTTTCTCTCAATGTCTGTGCTGCTGTGGTTATATGTAGGAAGTGGTCTCCTGTGCCAATGCGTTCAAGTTACTTCCCACTTTGTTTTCTATAAGGTTCAGTGTGGCTGGCTTTATGTTGAGGTCTTTGATCCATTTGGACTTGAGTTTTGTGCATGGTGATAGATATGGGTCTATTTTCATTCTTCTACATGTTGATATCCAGTTATGCCTGCACCATTTATTAAATGTTTTCTTTTTCTATTTTATATTTTTTTGCTTTTTCGTCAAAAATCAGGTGTTCAAAGGTGTTTGGATTAATATCTGGGCCTTCAATTTAGTTCCATTGGTCCTCCTGTCTGTTCTTATGCCAATACCAGGCTGTTTTCAGTACTATAGCTCTCTAGTAGAGTTTGAAGTCAGGGATTGTGATGCCTCCAGAAGTTCTTTTATTGTACTGAATTGTTTTGGCTATCCTGGGTTTTTTGCTTTTCTGTATAAAGTTGAGTACCATTCTTTTGAGGTCTGTGAAGAATGTTGCTGGGATTTTGATGGGGATTGCCTTGAATCTGTAGATCGATTTTGGTAAGATTGCCATTTTTACTATGTTAATTCTGCCTACCCAAGAGCATGGGAGGTCTTTCCATTTTCTAATGTCTTCTTCAATTTCTTTTTTCAAAGATTTAAAGTTCTTGTCATACAAGTCTTCCACTTGTTTGGTTAGTTACTCCGAGATCTTTTATGCTATTTGTGGCTGAGCAGCATTTTCAAGGCCTGGTATGAGAGTGGCTGCAGATCCTTAAGGAAACTCCCATTGATGAGAAAGGGGAGGGGAAGAAAGGAGAGCGACAGAGAGACAGACAAGCAGAGAAACAAACAGGAAAAAATACCTTGAACTGATAACTCACTCCAAAATCTTGCAGCGTGTAGGCTACTGAAGAACCTTCTAGCATCTGAACTGATAGGATGGGGAGGAAAAATGCAGAAGAGGTGATGAAAACAAGTTGGAACAACACCTATTGTCTACTGGTATGGTGGTACAGGCCTATAATTCCAGCGCTTGAGAGGTTGAGGCGAGCAGACTGCCCAAATCCAATGCCCGCCTGAGATTGGTGAGTTCCAGAAAGCCTGGGCTTTGGTGAAAGACACTGTCTCAAAGAAGCAAACACAGACAGCAAAAGAACATACCCATCAGTACATAATATAAAACCAAAAGGTAATGGGTAGAAAATAATTCACTTGCTTTTGTCCGGCTGCATGCATCCTTAATCATCACACTATGCCCGGAAAAAAATCCTGAAAAGATTTTTCATTAACTATTTCCCCATCTGTATTGTTCTGGTAATGTTCCATTTAGGGATAACCAGTGAGCTCGAGTTTCCTTTCTTTTGGCTTAGAACTTGTCATCAAAAGCCATCAAAAATAAAACTGCTTGAAACAATTTTATTTTCAGCTTTTTAATCTGGGTAACAGTGGTACTCCAGGAAAGTTTGGTCTGGGTGGAGAAAAGACTGGCCATGCCTTTGGGAAAGACAGTGAGAGCTTGCCCTCCAAAGCATGGCAAGAAGGCAGTCTCGATGCCTCCTCCAACGTTACGAATGATCGCAATGCTTTTATCGGCAAGCAAAGGACGTCTTTGTGAACTGTAACATGTGTATTATATGAATAGCACATGTACTTCAGAGGTATCTTCTTTGAGGTGCACTAGACTGTCCACATGATCATTTCTGAGCAGTGTCAAGATCTACTGGCATGCTTTCAGATCGTAATACTGTGCTTTCCATAATGCTCAGCCTGCAAAACTTCACTCAACAGCGCTTACAAACATATCAATAATCAAAGATAATGATTAAAAGTTCAGGAACCACAGTTAGCTTCTTAATAAGGTACTTGCCTCCCATGCATGTATGTTTACAGTCTTGCTGTGTTAGTCAGAATGGGATAGACGATACTGCATTAGCAAACCTGGAATTTTCTTTGAAATAGTCTCTCACTATGTACCCCAGACTTGCCTGAAGCACACAATCCTCCTGCCTCAACCTACCACGCGCTGTGATGGCCTTTGTATATTTACCAGGTGCTGAATTGCTTGGTCCTGAAAGCACGTCTGGGATGACAAGAGCATGGAAGAACACAAACAGAAAGGCACGGCTATAGGAATACTGGGATCTTGCTCTGATGGAGGACACCTATTAAGAAGCCAAGAAAGTCAGCTCATTTATTTGTACAGTACAAGAAGAAGAGTTTAGCTTCTCTCAGTAGGCCATGTATACAGGAGAGCAGTCGGTAAATACCCTGGAGGGGGGGGACATGGTTTCTGCATTTGTCCAATTGTACAATCAACATTTGTACTCAGACTAGAAGATTCTTTCATTCCCCTAAGCCTGGTACGGGGAAGTTTTGGATTCCCATGGATCTGAAACATAGCAATGCTCAAACAATCCACATTCACTCAGGACTTCATTTACTTCCCTACGCTTGTCTTCTACCACATGGTTTACATTCAGGGTATACCTTAGCGTGACTATTATTGTGCATGATGATACAATAAACATGGACACATGTCTCTCTATTGCAAGCTGAATTTGAGGCGTACACCGAAAGTGGTATACTGTAGAGTAGCCTCGTATTCCTACAGGCAGTACATGAGGGCTCCTTTTTTCTTGCATCCTCACTAGTATTTGTTGTTTTTATTTTCTTGATGGTAGCCATTCTGCCTGGGGTAAGACTGAATCTCAGTGTAGTTTAGATCTGCATTTCCTGGTGGCTAAAGATTTTCACTATTTTTCTTGCATTTCTATTTCTTTGTTGAAAAGGTGTCTATTTGCAATGATGCCCAAAACGTATATTAGAGAAGGGACAGCCTCATCAGTGAATGTTGCTAGGAAAACCAGATATCCACACATAAAAGAACAAAATTTGAGTCTTCTCCTAGCCCTAAAATGTATCTAATGCCTGCATCTTTTAAACAGTTAGGGGAAAATACTTCAAGATAATAGGTATAGAAAAGGATTCCAATAGCTCAGGAAATAGTACCAAAAATTAAGGATTGAGCTGGCATGGTAGTACATACCTTTAATCTCACCACTAGGGAGGCAGAAACAGGTAGGTCTCTTTGAGGCCAGCCTGGGTTACTTAGAAAGACCATGTCTCTAAAATAAACAACAAGAAGAACAAAAGGAATTGACAAATTTTGTGCTCAGAAAAAAAAAAAAAAACGTCCAGCAGATTAAAGACATAGTCAACATCTGATGAGGGATTGATTTCTGTAATATACAAAGAGCTGAAAAAATAAACATACACAAAAAATTATACAATCAGTAACAAGAAAATTGAATTGGACAAAGAGTTTGCAAAATAAAGTGTAAAATGGCTTATTAAAAATGCTCGGCATCCTTAACTATCAGGTAAATGCTGATTAGAAATAGACTGGAATGCTATCTCTGCCTAGTGAAAATGGCTATCATAAAGAAAACAAAGAAAAAAGATTTTGGCAAGTACATAGGGGTAAAGAGACACTTATAAGTTTTTCAATATTGGGGGAAATATAAATTAGTACAGCTCCTTGGGAAAGCAGTAGGGGGATTCCTCCAAAAATTAAAAAGAGAAAATTGCAAACAACTTAACAGTGGATTCTACACTCCCTGAACATTGAAGAACATTGGAATGAATTAAGATCAGCAGCAGAGTGAGGTTCGGCCTTTTCATGTCTAGCTTAGAATTCGCTTTCTGTGGGACCATCTTAGCAAAGACCGTATCATCACATTATTTGACCAGGATAATCAGAAGTTCCTGCATTTTACACCTCCAAGGCTAAAAAGCACCTCCCCTTTCCACTGGCTTAGTGAGTAAGTGCCTTCAGGATCTCTGTGGATCCAGGAAGCTGTGTCTCAGGAGCTGCAGCGCAGTGGGAAGTGAAGGGTGCTTTCATTGGGGAATTTGGCCAGATTTCTAAGAAGAGCAAAAGCAACTGCTATGTATTAGCATGAAGAGAGGGTTCTGGAAGAGAGGTTGCTGTGTCCATGGTCCAGTACCTATGCCCCACATCTTGTTCAATTATTTGTTTATATNACACACACATGCATAGTGCACGCATGTGTGTGTGCGTGTGTTTGTGATGCCTCATACTAGAGATGTTCTGCTAGTGCACAGTTGAGCATGGGAAATGCTATGAATGTCTAGAGGGTTCTGAGAATGTGGAGAGCAGGCAAACCGATACAGTCTGTACTGGGAACAAGGAGGGACATGAAAAATTAAGTTAAGACATACAGGGGTTCCCTTGCTGTGTACTTCATAAAGCCCATTTTTAACTGTATTTTTACAGTGCTGAATCAAGTTCCTAGGGAGCTCCATGAGGCTTTCCTTTTCTCTTTTGTTTAATGCCCTTCTGGGAAGGATTCTCCCACTTCTCAGGCATTGCCTTCTGCTCCTGTGTTTGTTTTTTGCACCTCTCAAGTCAGTATTTCTACTTCCAGAAGAGCATTCCTGCACACAGAGGCTGCAGCCCTGCTTTGTGCACCAGGGTGCGAACCTCCTGAGACACCACCATTGCTGGATTGCGGAACATAGAAGTAGACCTAGCAACACATGACCAACTTTGAACTGACATGGAATCAGACACTAACTGGTCTTGTCATCCCTTCATATCAAACGTGCTGGTCTGCCTTTTAAGATGTCTTTGCACTTCTGATGAACAAACTAGTAACTCCTGAGGCCTTGGGAGAGGGAAAAGCATTGGTATTCAAAGTCTCAAGGATTTCCCTTAACAACGGGAAGCTTCTCTGGGTGTTTAAAATGATAGCAAAACTTGTTGTGGTGACTTCTTTCTTACCCTGTTAAACACTATTTTATGGTTGTGTTTTCTCTAATTACCTTCTCTATTTTAAGAACTCATCAAAATCCTAAATTTGTAAGCATCAGACACTCGGAGCATGTTGGAAAGAATCCCCATAGCAACATCAATTGCACCCAAAATTTCCAGCATGGATTTCAGACTGGAAAGCTTAGATCCTAACAGTGAAATCTAGACGGTGCCATTAGCAGACACCACTTGACTATGTAAACATGGAATGACTGCACCTCTTTCATGAATGTGCAAATTCTTTATAGAGCTCCTTATTAAAGTAGAGACGGGCTTCCCAGTTGCATCCCAGTTGCATATTCTGTATGGTTCATCATAAAACTGAAATGCTTGAAAGGTTCCTTGAGGGCCATATATGCGCCTCACAATTTCTAATACATTTGTAGTGCTTTGAATGAGAAATACCTCCACATAGGCTCATGTATCTGAAAACTTGGACCCAGGTAGTGATGCTGTTTGGGAATGTTATGGACCCTTTGGGAAATGAAGTACATCACTGGGAATAGGCTTTGAGAGCTTGTAGCCTCATCACACTTCCCATTCCATCTTCCTGCTTCTTGTATGCAGATGAAAATATGATCAGGCATTCTGCTCTTTCCTCCATTCTGTCTTTTACTGTGCCTTCCCTGGTATGATGGTGGAGACCATCCTTTCACAACCATAAGCCAAAGTAAACCTGATATTCCTCACATTTGCTTTTTGTCAGGGTATTTTATCATGGAAACAGAAAAGTAACTAATACAGTATTCATGTTGACAAAAGAGAAATCTTTTTTTTATTTTAGCTGTTATAATGGACATTGTGTCCTGCACCAATAATACTTTTGTGACCATTCACTTGGATAGTGAGGTTTATATGCCATGGAGTCTACTTCAGGCTGACTGCAACTTCACTGAAGACCAATATAAAACGAGTTCACAATGGAAGATCTTGACCAGTTCTGGTGGCCTGGGTCTTCCAATTAAAACCAACCTGGAAATTGGCAATAAACTCTGGTTGTTCATAGATGAAAACAAGCTGAAACCTAAAAATAATCTTCACCCAGTAAAGAAGAAAGGCAAAAAAACCATTCTCCCACTATTAACTGACAGCTGATGGATGAGTGCTGAGACTGTCGAAATGTGACCTCCGCTTAAAACACCTTTTCATCCAGTAATATTTACTTTGTGGCCAATAGGTACTGTGTAGAGTAGCATGCTAGAGAATGACAACATTCAACTGTTTATGAACTGGACAAAGGACACATACAACCTGGATAAATGCCTGTAGGTCACTCTCCAAAGAATTCCTGAAGTTGCTGGCTCACTGACCCTGAGCCATAAATAACACTTGTTGGGCTGGAGAGCTGGCTCAGAGGTTAAGAGTATTGCTTCCTCTTCCAAAGGTTCTGAGTTCAATTCCCAGCAACCACATGGTGGCTCACAACCATCTATAATGGGGTCTGGTGCCTTCTTCTGGCCTGCAGGCATACACACAGACAGAACATTGTATACATAATAAATAAATAAATATTTTAAATAAACGCCACTTGTCTGATAAAATGTCCCTCTGTCTCCTCTGCCTGGTCAATCAAAATTGGACAGAACAATTGTATGGGGTAATCTTTTGTGTGTGAACTGTTTACTCTTCATGTCAAAGCATAGTTTCTGTGAACACAGTGAGTCAAAAGGTGAACATATTAGCGGATCATCTAGATTAAAATCAGTATGAGAAGGCAGTGAATGGGACAGGGAAGGCCTGAGAAAGTAGCAAGGCATCATGTAGAAGGAAGGTCTGGGGGCCTGGGAAAGCAGCTTATGCAGAAATTAGTCTCGACGAATTACCAAAAATTAGAAGGTCTTATTTGTTCCAGAAGTATTTTGAGGCTATTAATATGACAGTTTCCCTGATGTGAACAGATTTATAGAAAATTTATAAAGATTCATTTCTCTCATGCTATAATTTTTTTTAAAAAATCTTGAATTTACTCTAAATGATTCTTGTTAAGTAACCGATTTTCTGCTGTAACACTGCAAACAACTGATAGCTTCTAGATTATCTGATGTCTATGAATCAAATAGGTTATTAGAAAAACCACGGATCATTTCGTCCCAGCCATTAGAGGCAGCATAAGAAGTTATCTCTTCAATAACAAAAGAAGAATTTCAAGGGAGAAGATTTCTATAAAGAGTAATACTCATTTTTTCCTAATCTGTCTCTTTATAGTCTTCCCTTATCTATTTTGCCAAGTTCTGCTATCATTTTATTTTTTTTTTACTTTTTAAAGATTGTCTATGTCTGTGATTTAGTTACTAGCAGCTAGTTCAGAGAATTAGAAAGAAGGGGTAAAAACGTTCTTAATAAAGTGGGGGATTTATTTGGACGATTTCTAAGGCTCATATCTGCTTTTAAAAAAAAAAAACAGCAAATGGCACTGTCCCAAGAAACTAAGAGTTGATTATTGAATCACCTAATGTCTAGCCACCCAGGGTAATTGCATCCTAATGTCATTGTTCCTTTAGTTGAAAGGACAAAGTCCCTGACCTTGGGTCTTGGTGTTTATCTCTTCAGTGGTTCCTCCTTAGTCTGTCAGTTGTTTTATCTTTTCTCACAGACAAAAAAGAGGGTTTAAAAATTAAATCATTCACGCATTCTGGAGGTTCCGAGTTCAAATTATTCAGAAAAGTAGAAACTACTTAAATTACTTCATATTTGTAAGCAAACAGCCATTTGTGTGCATGCTAGTACACGCCTTTGCACAGAAGCCCAAGACCACATCAGCTATTTCCTATTGCTCTCCACCTTGCTTTTTGAGACAGGTTCTCACATTAGACCTACAGTTTACCAATTTTGGCTAGATTAGTCAGTGAACCCCCAGGATCTCCCTGTCTCTGCCTCAATCCCCAGTGCTGGGGTTATGAATTCATATCATCACACCTGGCTTTTATGTGGATGCTGGTAAAAACAAATTCAGATCCTCATGTCTGGATAACAAACACTTAACCCACTGAGTCATCTCCCCAGCATCAACGCTATTTTTGTACTGGCATTGAAAGGGTTTCATTATCAGTTTTTACTAATCACTTTGGCAAGTGAAATTGGAAATACGTACACAGACAGTCAAGGTTAATCTTGACTGCTAACTGAACTAAATTTAAAATCACCATGGAAACACACCTCAGGGTATATCAATGAGGGAGTTTCCAGAAATGTTTCCCAGAGCAAGGATGACCCACCCTGAATGTGTTCATCTCCATTGTATGGGCTGAGGTTCTGGACAAATAAAAAGAAGAAGATGTGCTGAGCACCATCCCTCCATCTCGCTTTCCCCTACTCTCTTCCCTTATCCTTCCCTCCTTCAGTCTCTGCTTCCTGAATGGAAACAATGGAAACAACTATCTAGCAACTTCTGCAATCCCCACCATGCTGGACTATAGATCCTCGAACTGTGAGCTGAAATAGACTCCTCCTTCCTTAAGTGGCTTTTGACAAGTATCTTGTCACATCAATGAAAAAAGTAACAGATATAAGCTGAAATTTTATGATAGAAAAACTCTAGTAACTAAGTCAGTGAAAATGTATATATTTTTCATTAAAGATAAGAGCTAACCAAAACCAAGATTATTTTATAATCAATTACTTACTCTCTTCCTAGACTATGGCAAATAGTTGCTCAGTCTTGAAACTTTGGAACATTCCTCATTTAAGCATGCACCTTCATCAGATGTAATAGAGCTAAGTAAAATAGCATTAATAGATATTCTCTTGTAGTGATTTGGGTCATATCATATGGGTGATATGTCATAATTTATATCAGATTTAACATCAATTGAATTGGCCTTTTCAGCTACCTAGGAAAATAATCATTCTCAGTATACTATATGTAAAATACATGCAATACTGATTCATGGTAAAATAAACAAATAAAATCGGTATTTCTGAATTTTCCCTAAACTCTGTTTCCTGTGTACAGTTGTGCTCCTGTGCCTTTGTGACTTTCATCTCGCTCTGCAGTGCTACACCTAATGTTTGTTTCAGACTCTGGAGACATAGGGAAGCGCTGGCTGTCTTTAGTCCAACATCTTCCTAACTCTCCATGAACAGATTCTTGGTTCATTTAAGAGAGATACACATCACATATGGCACAAGTTCTCTGACCAGAACCAGTCAGATTCAAGCTTAATTTCAAGGGAGTATGGTATTGGGTTTGGGGGGGTGGGTGCTGTGCAAATATGAGGACAAACCACCAAAGTCTAGTAAATCAGAAGCAAAATTTAGTCTATGAAAAAAAAGAAAAGAAATAAATCTCCATGGGGCACAAAAAGCTTATCAGCTACCTGAGACCTCTGCCAGAGGTGGATTTGTAAGGCTGTGGCAAAAGCCAGTTTTTGAACTCCTTTTTTTATAGCAAGAAGCAAGCATTAGGCATGAACAATAGAATTTTTAAAATCTTGAAGTAAATCTAAGATACAAATTGCCTCTTTACAATTTCCATTAACAGGGTTTTTTTTTTTTTTCAGTTAAGCTAGTGTTTGTATTTATACCATGTGTCTCTCTGGTACATGCTGGTGGCGTTACGGAAGCTCTGCCCTCTCCTGATACTGTCACTTTTGCATAGCAGCAAAGGGTATGGGACAATGCAAAAACAAAAAGGCAAAAGTCACAGACATCCCATCATTTAAAAGTTAACTCAACTCACCTCAATTGCTGGTCATGAGTGGCCATGGGGTTTATCTCAGGGCTCACTCTCGGTGTGCAGAGCTAGCCCTCACTTTGCAGAGGATGCTTCGGTCTTGTAAACAGAGCTATGGGTTGTAAAGCCGAGCAACCCACTGTTACTAGTTAATCCTCAAGCTGCTGAGAAAGCTGCTGACAGCCTGCTCTCAGTCGCCTAGGCTTACAACTTCTAGTTCTTTATTTCTTCATTCTTATTTCTGGAATCTCCATTTCTATATTCTTTTTTTTTTATGGATCCCGGAGTCCTTCCGAGTACTATTATCTTTTTTTTTAATATAATTTTTTTATTGAAAAAAAAAAGATTTCCGCCTCCTCCCCGCCTCCCCTTTCCC